>NC_134004.1:1389689-1671618 GCF_047716275.1 Strix uralensis | reverse complement strand
GCCATGTAGCGTGGGGATACAGGGACAGGAGTGGCACTGCCACACAGCATGGGGACAGAGGTGGCATTGCCATGTAGCGTGGGGATACAGGGACAGGAGTGGCACTGCCATACAGAATGGGGACAGAGGTGGCATTGCCATGTAGCGTGGGGATACAGGGACAGGAGTGGCACTGCCACACAGCATGGGGACAGGGGTGGCACTGACATGTAGCGTGGGGACACAGGGACAGGGGTGGCACCACCATATAGTGTGGGGACATGGGGACAGGGGTGGCATTGCCACACAGCATGGGGACAGAGGGACAGGAGTGGCACTGCCATGTCACGTGGGGGCGTCGGGACAGGGGTGGCATTGTCACACGGCATTAGGATATGGGGACAGGGGTGGCACTACCACATGGCGTGGGGACAGGGCTGTCGCCAGCCGGAGCAGGGGTCAGAGGGGACCAGCGAGGGCGGGAGAGTGGAGGGGTGGGACAGGATGGCATCGACATGGAGGGGGGGGCCATAGGGACAGGGGTGGAGCCCCCGCGCAGCGTGGGGACAGGGCTGGCACTGCCACATGCCATGGGGACACGGGGACAGGGATGGGGACAGGGACGGAGCCCCCGCGCAGCGCGGAGACACAGGGACAGGCCTGAGCCCCCCCCCCCCCCGCCCTCAGCGTGAAGCCCCGTCACACGGGCCCGGGGACCGAGGGGCAGCCCCGGGGGCCCCGCGTAGGCCTCAACCTCCCCCGCCCCGTCTGGAGGGGAACAACCCCGGGCTGGGCGGGGGAGGCGGTAGCCGGGGGTGTGGGGGGGGTATCCCCGGGGCGGGGGGGGGTATCCCGGGGCCGGGGAGGGTCCGGTACCTGGGGAAGCCGCCGCTCCGCCTGGCCCCGCCGCCCGCCCCCTCCTCGCTCATCCCCGCCGCGCTCCGTCCCGCCGCCGCGCCGGCCGCGCCGCCAGGGGGCGCCTCCGCGCCCGCCGCGGGGGACGCTGGGAAACGGCGGCGCGCGGGGCATGCTGGGAAGGTGGAGGATGCGAGGGGCGGGGCTGGGGGGGCTGCCTCAGTTTCCCCCCTCTGGACGGGGAGGGCGGGGGTAAGGATGGAGGAGGGGTAATGGATGGGGACAGTGGGGCCAGGCGGGGTGGGACAGGGATGGACGGACGGGGACAGACGGATGGGGGGGACAGGGATGGACGGACGGGGACAGACGGATGGGGGGGACAGGGATGGAGAGGGGTCAGTGGAGGGGGACAGTGGGGACAGACAGGGTGGGACAGGGACAGATGGACAGGGACAGAGAGGATGGGACAGGGATGGAGAGGGGTCAGTGGATGGGGACAATGGGGACAATGGGGACAGTGACAGGCAGGGTGGGACAGGGACAGACATGACATGGGACAGGGATGGGCAGGGGTCCATGGATGGGGACAGTAGAGTGGGACAGGGACAGATGGACAGGGTGGGACAGACGGACAGGATGGGACAAAGATGGATGGACAGGGACAGACAGGGTGGGACAGGGACAGACAGACAGGGACAGAGAGGACGGGACAGGGATGGAGAGGGGTCAGTGGATGGGGACAGTGGGGACAGGGACAGACAGGGTGGGACAGGGATGGAGGGACAAGATGGGAGGGGGATGGATGGACAGGGACAGACAGGGTAGGACAGGGACAGACAGACAGGGTGGGACAGACAGACGGGATGGACAGGGGTCCATGGATGGGGACAGTGGGGACAGGGAGGATGGGGACTGAGGGATGGTGATGGTGGGGACAGACATGGTGTGATGGGGACAGACGAGGTGGGACAGACAGAAACAGGGACAGACGGATGGGGACAGACAGGGTGGGATGGGGACAGATGGACAGGGTGGGACAGGGACAGATGGGGAGGGGGACAGATGGACAGGCCACTGGGACAGGCCAGCAGTGACAATGGTCAGACTGGGACCGACTGGGACAGTCGGGATGTGACAGGGACAGAGAAGGAGCTGTGGGGGCAAATGGACACCCACACTGGGAGCACTGGGAATAGACTGGGAGCACTGGGACAGGGGGACACCTGGACTGGGAGCAGTGGGGGCAGAGAGACACCCAAACTGGGAGCACTGGGAACAGAGGGACACCCAGACTGGAAGCACTGGGAATAGAATGGAAGCACTGGGGTCAGACTGGGAGCACTGGGGACAGAATCACACCCAGACTGGGAGCTCTGGGGACAGAAGGACACCCAGACTGGAAGCAAACTGGGAGCACTGGGGACAGAATTGCACCCAGACTGGGAGCTCTGGGCACAGACTGGGAGCACTGGGGACAGAGGGACACCCAGACTGGGAGCACTGGGATTGCACTGGGTCCCCCGTGTGGTGCGGGGGCCAGCCGGGGATACGGGGGGCGGGGGGGGGGGGTCCCAGTGCTGGTGTTGGGGAATCCCGGGGGCACCGGGGGGGTCCCGGTCCTGGTCCTGGGGGGGTGCCAGTACCGCGGGAGGGTCCTGATGCCGGTACAGGCGTCCCGGTGGTCCCGGTACTGGGGGTCCCGGTGCCGGTATAGGGGCCCCGGTGGTGCCGGTGCTGGTATAAGGGTCCCGGTGCGGGGTCCTGGTGCCGGTATAGGGGTCCCGGTGGTGCCGGTGCCGGTATTGGGGTGCGGGTATAGGGCTCCCGGTGCCGATATAGGGGTCCCGGTGGGCCCGGTGCCGGTATAGGGCTCCCGGTGCGGGGTCCCGGTGCTGATATAGGGCTCCCGGTGCCGGTATAGGGGCCCCGGTGGTGCCGGTGCTGGTATAAGGGTCCCGGTGCGGGGTCCTGGTGCCGGTATAGGGGTCCCGGTGGTGCCGGTGCCGGTATTGGGGTGCGGGTATAGGGCTCCCGGTGCCGATATAGGGGTCCCGGTGGGCCCGGTGCCGGTATAGGGCTCCCGGTGCGGGGTCCCGGTGCTGATATAGGGCTCCCGGTGCCGGTATAGGGGTCCCGGTGGTGCCGGGGCCGGTGCAGGGCTCCCGGTGCCGGCGGGGCCGGGGCGGGGCGGGCGGGGCGGGGCCGCGCCGAGCGCCGGGCGGGGCCGTTTCGCGCCGCTCGCCCTGACCGCGGCACCGGCCCCGGTACCGGCCCCGCCCGCCCGCGCCCCGGCCCCGCCGGGCCCAACCCCGGCCCCGGCACCACCCCCGGCACCAGCGGCACCCCCGGCATCACCGGCACCGCGGGGCCCGGACCCCCCCAGGTACCGGCACCGGGCACGGGGCCGCGGCAGGGAGGCCCGGGGGGGGCGGGGGGAGGACACCGGGGGTGGGGGGGGGGGGTAGGACCAGGGATGCGGCCGGGATGGAGGAGGCGGGGGGGGGGGGGGGCACGTGCTCCCCTCCCCCCCAGACGCCTGGGACCCCCCCGCCACACCGGGCCCGGAGTGGGGGGGGGGCCGCACCCTCCCCTCCCCTCCCCCCTTCCCGGCCTCCTGGGTCCCCCCGAGGGCTCGGGGGGGGGCTGGGAGGGGGGACACGGACACACAAGCGGCCTCTTGCACACGCGTGTGCCCCCCCCCGCATGTCTGAGTCGCTCTTGCACACGCGTGGGCAGCTCCGTGCACACGTGTGACCCCCCCCCCCCCATCACGCCCCCCCCCCCATCCCCCGCTGCCTTCCAGCCGTGCTCACACCCCCCCATGCACACGCGTGGGGCCCCCTTGTACACGCGCGTGCAACGCCTGCGGGTGCAGGCACGCGTGGCGGCACCCGTGCGTGCCCCCCGACACGTACGTGCCCCCCCCCCCCCAACCCCACGCCCCCCCACGCCCCCCCCACCCCCGGCACGCTCGCGCAGCGCCTTGCACGCGCGTGTGCACCCACCCCTTGCACACGCGTGGGTGTGCAACACCCCCCCCCCCCGCATCTGCGTGTGCACCCCAGCGTGTGCGCGCACCCCGCCCCCCCCATACGCGCGTGCACCCCCTTGCACGCGCGTGTGCATCCCCCCCCCCCGCGTGTGCACACGCGTGTGCACCCCGACAGGGCTCTGCACGCCCCCCCCCCCCCCCCCAGGCCTGTGCAGCCGCTTGCACACGTGTGTGCCCCTCCTCCAACTCCGCTCTGTCGCGACACGGGGCCAGCGCTGTCGCATGTCGTGACAGACACACCCCCCCCCCCTCCGCTCCCCCCCCCCCCCCCCCCCGTGTCGCGGGTTCCCCCGCTTCTGCCTCAGTTTCCCCGTCGCGGGAGGGGGGGAGGGGGGGGGGGCGCTCCATCCCTTACCGGGATGACGTCACCGCGTGACGTGATGTCACCACGGGGGGGGGGGGACACGACACCTGGAGGGGCGGGTCGTGTGTGTGTCCCCCCCTCCGCCTCCCCCCCCCCCCCCGGACTCCTGGGTCCCTCGGGGTGACGCGAAGCCCCGCCCACGCCCCCCCGCAGCCCGCAGTCACTCCCCCCCCCCCCCACCTAATTTTAGTGATGACCTCATCTACCGGCTCTGCTGTTGCCATGGCAACTCCTCCCCCCCCCCCCCCCCAAATTTTCAGGGGAGCCGGATCGGGCCCGATTCCCCTCCCCCCCCCACGGGACCCCTCAGCCCATGGGGGGCTCCCCCAGATGTCTGTGCCCCCCCCAGTCCTGCCTCAGTTTCCCCTGGCACGTTTGCACGCCCCACGTGCACCCCCTTACACGCTCGTGCACCCCCTTACACACTCGTACACCCCCTTGCACACTCGTGTGCCCTCCGTGCACAATGGTGGGGGGCGTCATCCAGCCCCCCCCTTCCCCTCCATGTCCCCCCCCAGCCTAGTGAGGCGCACGTGCGCGTGAGGAGGGCTGCGTGTGTGCAAGGGGGTGCACAGATGTAAACTGGGGGTGCACACGCACGTAGGGGTGCACACGCGTGTGCAAGGGGCTGCACGTGCCTGTGAGGGGCACCCACAGGCTGCGTGGGCAGGTGCACGGGGGGGCACGTGTGTGTAAGGGGGTGCAAGGGGGTGCACGTGCGTGTAAGGGGGTGCCAGTATGTGCAAGGGGGTGCAGATGCGTGTAGAGCTGTACACATGGGTGCAAGGGGGTGCACGTGCATGCAGGGGGGTGTATGCACATGTGGGTGCAAGGGGGTGCACACAGTCGTGGGGCTGCACATGTGGGTGCACGGGGGTGCACACCCATGCAAGGGGGTGCCCGCACATGTGGCGCTGCACATGTGGGTGCACGGGGGTGCACACGCTCGTGAGGCTGCAGATGTGCGTGCAAGGGTGTGCACAGCCGTGCAAGGAAGTGCACACGCAAGAGGGTGCATGCACGTGTGGGTGCAAGGGGGTGCACACTCATGCAGGGGGGTGCCCATGCATGCAAGGGGGTGCACACGCATGTGGGGCTGCAGATGTAGGTGCAAGGGTGTGCACACCTGTGCAAGGGGGTGCACGCACACGTGGGGCTGCACATGTGGGTGCAAGGGGGTGCACACTGACATGAAGCCGTAGGTGTGGGTGCACAGGGGTGCCCATGCGTGGAAGGGGGTGCACGCACACATGGGGCTGCACACGTGGGTGCCAGGGAGTGCACATGCAAGGGGGTGCATGCACATGTGGGTGCAAGGGGGTGCACACTCATGCAAGGGAGTGCACACCCATGTGAGGCTGTAGATCTGGGTGCACGGGGGTGCCCATGTGTGCAAGGGGGTGCACTCAGATGTGGGTGCAAGGGGGTGCACACCCACATGAGGCTGCACATGTGGGTGCACGGGGGTGCCCATGCGTGGAAGGGGGTGCACTCACACGTGGGTGCCAGGGGGTGCACTCACACATGGGGCTGCACACGTGGGTGCCAGGGGTGCACATGCAAGGGGGTGCACGCACACACGGGGCTGCACACGTGGGTGCCAGGGAGTGCACGCCCACGTGAGGCTGCACATCTGGGTGCACGGGGGTGCCCATGTGTGCAAGGGGGTGCACTCACACGTGGGTGCCAGGGGTGCACATGCAAGGAGGTGCGCTCACACATGGGTGCAAGGGGGTGCACACCCGTGCAATGGGGTGCACTCACACGTGGGTGCCAGGGGGTGCACGCAGTCATGGGGCTGCACATGTGGGTGCACGGGGGTGCCCATGCATGGAAGGGGGTGCACTCACACGTGGGTGCCAGGGGGTGCACTCACACATGGGGCTGCACACGTGGGTGCCAGGGGGTGCACGCAGTCATGGGGCTGCACATGTGGGTGCACGGGGGTGCCCATGCGTGCAAGGGGGTGCACTCACACGTGGGTGCCAGGGGGTGCCCACCATACGAGGGGGTGCACAGGCAGAGCTGCCCACGCGGGTGCCAGGGCTGCAGGTGCACACACAGGGGCACCCATGGGTGCAAGCGGGGGCCGCACACCCCCCCCCCCGCACCCCACTGACACCCCCCCCCCCTTCCCGCAGGCCGGGGGGTGCCGGCGGGGGGGGCGCGGGGGTCCCGCCATGGCCTGCCTGCACGAGACGCGGACGCCGTCGCCCTCGCTGGCGCTGGCCTCGGACGGGACCCCCGAGCAGGAGCTGACCCCCACCCAGTGCGTCCTGCGCGACGTGCTGCCCCCCGCCGCCCCCGCCGCCCCCGCCGCCCCCCCCGAGGCCTGGCCCCGCCGCGGGACCCCCCGGCACCCCGACTTGGGGCCCGAAGCGGGGGGTCCCCTGGCCGCCGAGGCCGCCCACCTGCGGTGCCAGGCCGGGGGGGGGTTCCTGGAGGGGCTCTTCGGGTGCCTCAAGCCCGTCTGGACCATGATCGGCAAAGCCTACGCGGCCGAGCACAAACACCCCCAGGAAGGTGAGGGGGTGCGGGGGGCGCGAGGGGGGCGAGGGGGGGGCGAGGGGGCAAAGGAGGGGGCGAGGGGGTAACGGAGGGGGCAAGGGGGCAAAGGAGGGGGCAAGGGGGTAAAGGAGGGGGCAAGGGGGAAAAGGAGGGGGCAAGGGGGAAAAAGAGGGTGCAAGGGGGTGAAGGAGGGGGCAAGGGGGCAAAGGAGGGGGCGAGGGGGTAACGGAGGGGCCAAGGGGGGACAAGGGGGCAAAGGAGGGGGCGAGGGGGTAAAGGAGGGGGCAAGGGGGAAAAAGAGGGTGCAAGGGGGTAAAGGAGGGGGCAAGGGGGCAAAGGAGGGGGCGAGGGGGTAACGGAGGGGCCAAGGGGGGACAAGGGGGCAAAGGAGGGGGCGAGGGAGAAAAGGAGGGGGCAAGGGGGAAAAGGAGGGGGCAAGGGGGTAAAGGAGGGGGCAAGGGGGGACAAGGGGGCAAAGGAGGGGGCGAGGGGGAAAAAGAGGGTGCAAGGGGGTAAAGGAGGGGGCAAGGGGGGGGCAAGGGGGAAAAGGAGGGTGCGAGGGGGTAAAGGAGAGGGCAAGGGGGCCATGAAGGGTGCGAGGAGTCAGGGAGGGGGCAAAGGAGGGGGCAAGGGGGGGGAAAGGGGGAAAAGGAGGGTGCGAGGGGGCAAAGGAGGCAACAAGGGGGCAAAGGAGGGGACAAGGGGGTAAAAGAGGGTGCAAGGGGGCCATGAAGGGTGGAAGGAGTCAGGGACGGGGCAAGAGGTCAAAGGAGGGGGCAAGGGGGGAAGGGAGGGGGCAAGGAGTCAGGGAGGGGGCAAGGGGGCAAAGGAGGGTGCAAGAGGACAAAGGAGGGTGCAAGGGGGCAAAGGAGGGTGCAAGGGGGTAAAGGAGGGTGCTACAGAGCTGGGAGGGAGAAAGGGGCCCATGAAGGGTGCAAGGAGTCAGGAAAGGTGCAGTGAGACAAAGGAGGGTGCAAGGGGGTAAAGGAAGGTGCAAGGAATCAGGGAGGGTGCAAGGGGGCAAAGGAGGGTGCAAGGGGGAAAAGGAGGGGGAAGGGGGAAAAGGAGGGGGCAAGGGGGCCATGAAGGGGGCAAGGAATCAGGGAGAGTGCAAGGGGATAAAGGAGGGTGCTACAGGGCCAGGAGGGTGCAAGGACTCAGGGAGGGGTCAAGGGGGCAAAGGAGGGTGCAAGGGGGCAAAGGAGGGTGTAAGGGGGCAAAGGAGGGTGCTACGGGGCAGGGATTGGGGTAGTGGGGTGCAGGAGGCAAAAGGGGCGGCAGTAGGGCAGGGAAAGGGGTGCAGAAGGGGGTGCAGTGGGTCAGGGAGGGGGGTGCTGGGATGCAGAGGGTGCAGTGGGGTGGGGTGGGAGC
The DNA here is from genome assembly GCF_047716275.1 of Strix uralensis. NCBI lineage: Eukaryota > Metazoa > Chordata > Aves > Strigiformes > Strigidae > Strix > Strix uralensis. The sequence goes on along the minus strand of NC_134004.1, from coordinate 1,663,489 downwards.
AGTAGGGCCGGGGTGAGGGTGACAAGGCAGGGTGGGTGCCATGGGTCTGGGTGCACTGGGGTGCTGGTGTGGGGGTGCCATGGGAATGGGTGCAGCGGGGGTGCTGGTGTAGGGGTGCCATGGGTCTGGGTGCACTGGGGGTGCTGGTGTGGGGGGTGCCATGGGAATGGGTGCAGCGGGGGTGCTGGTGTAGGGGTGCCATGGGAATGGGTGCACTGGGGGTGCTGGTGTGGGGGTGCCATGGGAATGGGTGCAGCGGGGGTGCTGGTGTAGGGGTGCCATGGGTCTGGGTGCACTGGGGGTGCTGGTGTGGGGGTGCCATGGGAATGGGTGCAGCGGGGGTGCTGGTGTAGGGGTGCCATGGGAATGGGTGCACTGGGGGTGCTGGTGTGGGGGTGCCATGAGCGTGGGTGCCCGCAGACCCCTGGGAGGTGCCCTTCGAGGAGATCCTGGACCTGCAGTGGGTGGGCAGCGGGGCGCAGGGCGCCGTCTTCCTGGGCCGCTTCCACGGCGAGGAGGTGGCCGTGAAGAAGGTGCGGGACCTCAAGGAGACCGACATCAAGCACCTGCGCAAGCTCAAGCACCCCAACATCATCACCTTCAAGTGAGCACGGGTGCTGCTGGCGTGGGTGTGGGGCACGGGCTTGGGCACGGCGTGGGGACACCATGGGCACAGGCACGGGCGTGGCGTGGGCATGGAGTGTGACGGGCGGGGACAAGCCATGGGCATGGGGAACACCACGGGCGCGGAGGTGGCATGGGGCATGGAGAACATCTTGGGCACAGGACGAGGACACAGCATGGGTGTGGACGTGCCGTGGGACGTGGACGTGCCATGGGCATGGAGTGTGACGTGGTGTGGCCATGGAGCATGGACATGGGGAACACCACGGGCACGGGGCGTGGAGATGGCATGGAGCATGGACATGGCGTGGGCATGGGGCATGGACACAGCATGGGCATGGACGTGCCATGGGCATGGAGTGTGACGTGGTGTGGACATGGAGCATGGGCATGGGGAACACCACGGGCATGGGGCGTGGAGATGGCATGGAGCATGGGCTTGGAGAACATCTTGGGCACCAGGCATGGACACAGCATGGACATGGACATGGCATGGGCATGGGGCATGGAGAACATCATGGGCACAGGGCATGGACACAGCATGGGCATGGACTTGGCATGGGGCATGGATGTGCCATGGTCATGGGGATGGTATGGGCATGGATCATGGACGTGGCATGGGCATGGGGCATGGAGAACATCATGGGCACAAGGCACGGACACACCATGGTCATGGGGCATAGACATGGACATGCCATGGACCTGAGGGATGGAGGCATGGACATGCCATGGGCATGGAGGACACCATGGGCATGGGGCATGGGGAACACCACGGGTACAGGGCACGGACATGGCATGGGCATGGGCATGGACACGGCATGGACATGGCATGGACATGGGCGTAGAGGTCATGGACACAACACGAGCATGGGACACCACACGGCACGTGCATGGGGGACACCAGCGTGGCACAGACGTGGGTGGGCAGGACACGGCATGGACACGGGGCGTGGACACGGGCACACTGGCTTGTCCCACGTGTGGCGCAGGGGACAGGTCTGTCCCAGTGCTACTGGGTGGCTGGGTGCAGAGGGGTGCCCATGGTGCAGATGGGTGCTCTTAGTGCTAACGGGGGTCTTGGGTGCAGATGGGTGCCCTGGTGCTGCTGGGTGCTGCTGGGTGCTGCCAGGTACCTGAGTGCAGATGGGTGCCCTGGAGAAGTTGGGTGCTCTGGTGAGGTTGGGTGCCCCCAGAGAAGTTGGTGTCCTGGATTGGTTGGATGCCCTGGATTGGTTGGGTATCCTGGAGAAGTTGGGTGCCCTGGTGAAGTTGGGTGCTTTGTGAAGTTGGGTGTCCTGGATTGGTTGGATGCCCTGGAGAAGTTGGGTGCTCTGGTGAGGTTGGGTGCCCTGGAGAAGTTGGGTACCCTGGTGAAGTTGGGTGCTTTGTGAAGTTGGGTGCCCTGAAGAAGTTGGGTGCCCTGGATTGGTTGGGTGCCCCAGAGAAGTTGGGTGCCCCAGAGAAGTTGGGTGCCCTGGAGAAGTTGGGTGTCCTGGATTGGTTGGGTGCCCCGGAGAAGTTGGGTGCCCCAGAGAAGTTGGGTGCCCTGGAGAAGTGGGGTGCCCTGAATTGGTTGGGTGCCCCAGCGCTGCTGGGTGCTGCCGGGTGCCCCAGCTGGCCGGGCAGTGGGTGCTGAGGGTGCCGCTGTGCCCGCAGGGGTGTGTGCACCCAGGCACCCTGCTACTGCATCATCATGGAGTTCTGCGCCCAGGGCCAGCTGTACGAGGTGCTGCGCGCCGGGCGCAAGGTCACCCCCTCCCTCCTCGTCGACTGGTCCATGGGCATCGCCGGCGGCATGAACTACCTGCACCTCCACAAGATCATCCACCGCGACCTCAAGTCGCCCAAGTGAGCGGGGACAGGGGGCTCAGGGAGCACCCATGGGTGCTGGGGTGGGTGCTCCAGGTGATAGCATGTCCGCGACAGTGCTGTGCCCATGGTGGGGACATGCATGTGGCGGTTGCATGATCGTGGCAGTGCCATGCCCGTGGTTGTCCTCGGTGGCTGCATGCTGGTGACAGTTGCATGTCCATGGTGGTGCCATGTCCGTGGTGGTGACGTGTCCTTGGCAGTGACATGTCCATGGTGGTGACATGTCTGTGGTGGTGCCACGTCCTTGGCATTGACATGTCCTTGGTGGTGTCATGTCCATGGCGGTGACATGTCTTTGGTGGTGCCATGCCCATGGTGGAGCAGTGACCATGGTGGTGCTGTGCCCATGGCAGTGACATGTCCGTGGTGGTGACATGTCCTTGGCAATGTCATGTCCGTGGCAGTGCCATGTCCATGGCGGTGACATGTCCATAGCGGTGCCCTGACCATGGTGGAGCAGTGACCATGGTGGTGACATGTCAGTGGCTGTGACATGTTCTTGGTGGTGCCATGCCCATGGCAGTGCCATGTCCTTGGCATTGACATGTCCTTGGTGGTGTCATGTCCTTGGTGATACCATGTCCATGGTGGTCCTGTGCCCATGACAATGCCACGTCCATGGCAGTGACATGTTCTTGACGGTGCCATGTCCTTGGTGGTGTCCTGCCCATGGTGGAGCAGTGACCGTGGTGGTGCCATGTGCTTGGCATTGGCACGTCCTTGGTGGTGACATGTCCTTGGTGGTGTCATGTCCATGGTGATGACATGTCCATGGTGGTCCTGTGCCCATGAGTGCCACGTCCATGACAGTGCCATGTCCTTGGCATTGACATGTCCTTGGTGGTGACATGTCCATGGTGGTGACATGTCCATGGTGGTGCCATGGCCATGCCGTGCCCATGGTGATGCAACGCCCACAGCAGTTGCGTGCCCATAGCAGTGCCACATCTATGGTGGCAGCGTGTCCATGGCAGTGACATCCCGTGGCAGTGACATGTCTGTGGTGGTTCCATGTCGGTAGCAATTGCATGACCGTGGTGGTGCCACACTCGTGGTGGTGGCGAAGCTGTGTCCGTGGTGGTGGGGTGCTCATGACGGTTGCGTGCCCATGGTGGTGCCATGTCCATGTTGGTGCTGTGGTGGTGCCACCTCCATGACAACATTGCGTCCATGTTGGTGGCACGTCCATGACCTGATGACACTCGTAGCAGTTGCATGCCCGTGGCGGTGTTGTGCCTGTGTCATCGGCGTGTCGTTGGCGTGGTGCTGGCGTGGCGCTGAGCGGGTGCCCCCCCAGCATGCTCATTACCTACGACGACGTGGTGAAGATCTCGGACTTTGGCACCTCCAAGGAGCTCATTGACAAGAGCACCAAGATGTCCTTCGCCGGCACCGTGGCCTGGATGGCACCCGAGGTCATCCGCAATGAGCCCGTCTCCGAGAAGGTTGACATCTGGTGAGGACACAGGGACCTCGGGGACATCAGGGACACGGGGACCTTAGGGAGGTGTGGTGGCACTGGGGACACAGCTGTACAGGGGGCTTGGGAGGCAATGGGGACACTGGGGGGCACAGGAGGCATTGGGGACAGTAGGAACAGGGGACATTGAGGGGACATCAGGGACACATGAGGCGTCAGGGCCACTGTGGGAGACCAAAAGTGGGGACACTGGGGATACTGGGAGGGACATTGCAGGGACATCAGGGACAACAGAAGCAGCAGGGGACACTGGGGACACCAGCATGGGCAGAGACAGGGAGGGGACAGGGCAAGAGGGCCCAGGAGACAGCGGGTGGTGCTGGGTGCCACGGGTGACGGTGCCACGGGTGCTGGGTGCCACCAGGTCCTTCGGGGTGGTGCTGTGGGAGCTGCTGACGGGCGAGATCCCCTACAAGGACGTGGACTCGTCGGCCATCATCTGGGGGGTGGGCAGCAACAGCCTCCACCTGCCCGTCCCCTCCGGCTGCCCCGACGGCTTCAAGGTGCTGCTGCGCCAGTGCTGGTGAGTGCACCCGCGGGGACACCCCAGCAAGGGGACACCCCGCTGTGGGGCCACACCACCATGGGGACACCCCACCGTGGGGCCACACCACCATGGAGGCACTAAGGACACCCCCACTGTCGGGACACCCTTCCTGGGGACACCCCAGCTTGGGGACATCCTGTGGGGACACCCCACTCTGGGGTCACCCCGCTTGGGGACACGCCATGGGCACCCGTGCCATGGATGGGTCATACCATGGGGGACCCCACCATGGGCACCCCACTGTAGGGACCGTCATAAGGGACCTGCCATCAGCACCCCAATGTGGGCAGTGCAGGGGGGGGACCCCCACCCTGGGGTGCCCCCACCCTGGGGGTGTGCTCATGGGCACCCCATGCCAGGCTGCACCCCGGGCACCGCTGCCCCTTGGGCACCCCGTGTGCCCTGTGCACCCTTCTCTGCCCGTGGTCCCAAAAGGCCTCAGCACCCCCCCCAGCACCCAGCGGCCCCCCCCAACCCGCACCCAGCGCCGTGCCGCTCCCCCCAGGAACAGCAAACCCCGGAACCGCCCGTCCTTCCGCCAGATCCTGCTGCACCTCGACATCGCCTCCGCCGACGTCCTCTCCACCCCTCAGGAGACCTACTTCAAATCCCAGGTACTCGGCACCCTGAGACCCCAGGACCCGGGACACCAGCACCCAGGGACCCCCACCCCCTGGCACCCCCAGCACCCCAGGATATCCAGCACCCAGGGACCCCCAGGACCCCCAGCACCCTCAGACCCCAGGACACCAGGACCCCAGCACCCAGGGACCCCCAACACCCCAGGACACCAGCACCCAGGGACCCCAATACCCTGGCACCCCCAGCACCCCCAGCACCCCAGGATATCCAGCACCCAGGGACCCCCAGGACCCCCAGCACCCTCAGACCCCAACACCCCAGGACACCAGCACCCAGGGACCCCAATACCCTGGCACCCCCAGCACCCCCAGCACCCCAGGATATCCAGCACCCAGGGACCCCCAGGACCCCCTATACCTACAGACCCTGGCACCCAGGGACCCCAGGACATCCAGCACCCCGAGAACCCCAGCACCCCGGGACCCTGAGCATACCAGACCCCTGGGATACCCCAGCACCCTGCCCCCCCCCCCCCCAAGCACCTTGGGACCCCCAGCACCTTGGGACCCCCATCACCCCAGGACCCCCAGCACCCAGGGACCCCCCCAAACCCCACAGGAGACCTGCTGCAGATCCCAGTGACTGTGAGGGCTGGTGCTGGGGCAACTGGTGCCCAGGGTATCCAGGCCCAGTACAGCCCAGTGCTGGGGGGAGCCGTGCCCAGTGTATCCCAGTGCTTAGAGTTGCCCAGTACTTGTGGTAGCCAGTGCCTGGGATGCCCAGTGCTCCTGGTAGCCAGTGCTCAGGGTGCCCAGTGCCCATGGTAGCCAGTGCCTGGAGTGCCCAGTGCTTGTGGTAGCCAGTGCCCAGGGTGCCCAGTGCCTCTGGTAGCCAGTGCCTGGGATACCCAGTACTTGTGGTAGCCAGTGCCTGGGGTGCCCAGTGCCCTTTGTAATGGGTGGCCAGTACCTGCGGCAGCCAGTCCCTGGGGTGCCTGGTGCCTGTGGTGGCTGGTACCCAGGGTGCTGGGGGTGCCCAGTGCCCTTGGTAGCCGGTGGCCGGTGCCCGTGGTAGCCGGTGCCCGCGGTAGCTGGTGCCCACGTGCCGCAGGCCGAGTGGCGGGAGGAGGTGAAGCTGCACTTCGAGAAGATCAAGTCGGAGGGGACGTGTCTGCACCGGCTGGAGGAGGAGCTCATCAACCGCCGGCGCGAGGAGCTGCGGTGGGGCCACGGGGGGCACGTGGGGACGGGCTGCTGGGGACACTGGGAGCACTGGGGCATTAGGGGGGGGACACACCAGGGGCAGGGGGGGCATTGGGGTGTGCCAGGGTACAGGGAGGGCTGTTGGGTGCCTGTCCTTGTGCGTGCTGGGTGTTGTGGGGTGTCGTGGGATGCTGTGGGGTGCCATGGGGTGTCATGGGGTGCTGTGGGGTGCGTGTGCTGACGCCGTGGGTGCCGTGGGTGCCAGGCATGCGCTGGACATCCGGGAGCACTACGAGCGCAAGCTGGAACGCGCCAACAACCTCTACATGGAGCTCAGCGCCCTGATGCTGCAGCTGGAGCTCAAGGAGAAGGAGCTGCTCAGGTGAGTGGGCACCCAACAGCACCCAACAGAACCCACAGCACCCAACAGCACCCAAGAGCACCCACAGCACCCAACAGCATCCAACAGCACCCCCTATACCCATCCCATGGCCACCTCATGGTCATGGGCCAACCCTACAGCCACTACATGGCCACAGCCAACCCTATGGCCAACTCATGGCCATGGCCAACCCTATAGCACCTAATGGCCAACCCGTGGCCACCCCATGACCACCATGTGGCCAGCCCATGGCCTGGCCAATTCCATAACTATCCCATGGCCACAGCCAACCTGAGAGCCACCCTATAGCCACCCCATGGCCATGGCCAACCCTCTATCCACACTGTAGCCATGGCCAACCCTATAGCCACCCCATGGCCATGGCCAACCCTATAGCCACCCCATGGCCAAGGCCAACCCTAGAGCCACCCCATGGCCATGGCCAACCCTATAGCCACCCCATGGCCAAGGCCAACCCTAGAGCCACCCCATGGCCATGGCCAACCCTATAGCCACCCCATGGCCAAGGCCAACCCTGTAGCCACCCCATGGCCATGGCCAACCCTATAGCCACCCCATGGCCATGGCTAACCCTATAGCCATCCCATGACCATGGCCAACCCTATAGCCACCCCATGGCCAAGGCCAACCCTGTAGCCACCCCATGGCCATGGCCAACCCTATAGCCACCCCATGGCCATGGCCAACCCTATAGCCACCCTATGGCCATGGCTAACCCTATAGCCATCCCATGACCATGGCCAACCCTATACCCACTCCATGGCCAATCCTGTATCTACTCCATAACCACCCCTACACCCACCCCATGGCTACCCTGAGGCCACGGCCAGCCCTTACCCACCCCCATGGCCACCACCCCAAGGCCACGGCCACCCCACGCCGTGTCCCCGGGTGCGGGTGCCCACGCGTGGCCCGTGGCAGGCGGGAGCAGGCGCTGGAGAAGCGCTACCCTGGGCTCTTCAAGCCACGGGCGCCGCGGGGGCTCCTGCACGGCAACGCCGTCGAGACCCTCATCAAGAAACGCAACGTCCCCCAGAAGCTCTCGCCCCACGGCAAGCGGTGCGCCCGGACGCCTGCGTCCCCTCGGGGCGGGGGGGGGGGAAAGGGGGGGCAGAGCCAGGTTTTTTTGGGGTGGGGGGGTCGGGGGTTTTTGGATGCCTGGGTGCTTTGGGTTGGGGGGGGACGTGGACATGTGGGTCCCTCAGGGATGGGAGGGGGTCTGGGATGTGGATATGTGGGTCTTGGGGGGGTCTGGGGGCACAGACATCTGGGTCCTTTGGGGGGGGGGGCTAGATGCTGGGGTCCTTTGAGGTAGGGGGGGCTTTGGGGGTCCTGGAGTCCTTTGTTGGGGGGGTCTGGGGGTGCAGATGCTGGTGTCCCTTGGCGGGGGGGGGGGCATCTTTTGGGGGTCTGAACATGGGGGTCCCTCCTGGCTGGGTGGGGGCTGTTCCGGGGGCTCCTGGGGGGGCTGGAGCCCAGACATCTGGGTCCTTTGGGGGGGGGTCCTGGGGGCTTGGGTACCTGGGTTCCTTTGGGGGGGGGGGGCTTTGGGGGATCCCGATGCCTGGAATCCTTTATCGGGGGGGGTCTGGGGGTGCAGATGCTGGTATCCCTTGGAGGGGGGGGTCTTTTGGGGGTCTGGACATGGGGGGGTCCCTCCTGGCTGGGTGGGGGCTGTTCTGGGGGCTCCCGGGTGTCTGGGTCCCCGTCCGCAGCCCTTCCCCGTGTGTGTCCCCCCCCCCCCCTCACCCCAGACCCGACATCCTGAAGCCGGAGGTGCTGCTGCCCAAGCTGGATGCGGCCATGGCGCAGGTGGCCCTGCCGGGGTGTCCCAAGGGCCCCCCCTCACCCGGGCGCAGCCGCCGGGCCAAGGGCCGCCATCGCAAGGCGGGACCCCGGGGGGGCTGCGGGGAGCCAGGCCCCGAGGCTGGACCCCCCCGGGGGCTCCCCGGACCCCCCCCCTACCGCTGCCGGCCCCGACCTCCTCGGGGGTACGCTGGAGGCTGCGGGTGCCCCCCCGGCCGCGGTACCTGATGCGGGGTCTGGGGGGGCAACGGGCACCCAAGGGTCCCCCCCGCCACGGCCCCCGGCTCCTGGGGAGCCCGAGCGGGAGAGTGGGGCCGGCCGGGGGGGCAAAGGGGGGGCCGGGCAGCACCTCACCCCCGCGGCACTGCTGTACCGGGCGGCCGTCACCCGTGGGCAGGTGAGAGCCCTGGACGCCTGGGTCCCTTTTTTGGGGGTGGGGGGCTGAGGGGGGGACACACACAGGACCCCCAAGTCCATCCCAGCAGTGTGTGTGGGGGTGGATCCCTTCTGGGAAGGGGTTTGGGGGCTCAGACCTGAGAGGGGTACGGAGAGAGGGGGGGGGGGGGGGGGGGGGGTCAGGACCCCCGGGTCCCTCCTGGGGGGGTGAGGGGGGGGTCTGTCGGGAGCTCGGGGTCCCTCCCGAAAGGCAGCGGGAGGACCCCAATGTCGTCCCCCCCCCCCCAAACTCTGCCCCCAGAAGCGGGGGGTCTCGTCGGAGGAGGAGGAGGGTGAAGTGGACAGCGAGGTGGAGCTGCCGCTGCGGCAGAGGTGGGTGCTGTGTCCCACCCCCCCCACCCCCCCCCCCATGGGATAACTGGGTCTGTTTGGGTGTCCATGGGTGCTCAGACACCCGGGAGGGGTGGGAGGGTGGTGGGTGCTTGGACACCCAGGATGGGTGCAGGGGGGAGTGTCTGTGGGTGCTTGGAAGCCCTGGATGGATGCGGGGGAGGGGGGGGTGTCCATGGGTGCCCAGACACCTGGGGTGGGTGCCCAGACACCTGGGATGGGTGCAGGGGGGTTCCATGGGTGCTCAGACACCTGGGATGGGTGCAGAGCGGGGTCCATGGGTGCTCAGACACCTGGGATGGGTGCAGAGGGGGGTCCATGGGTGGTTGGACACCCAGGATGGGTGCAGGGGGTCATCAGGTGCCCAGGCTGGGTGCAGGGGTGTCCATGGGTGCCCAGATGCCCAGGATGGGTGCAGTGGGGGGGTCACTGGGTGCTCAGACACCTGGGATGGGTGCGGGGGGGGGGGGTCCATGGGTGCCCGACACCTGGGATGGGTGCAGGGGGGGTCCATGGGTGCCCAGACACCTGGGATGGGTGCAGGGGGGGTCCATGGGTGATTGGATACCCAGGCTGGGTGTAGGGGGTCAACGGGTGCCCAGATGCATGGGATGGGTGCGGGGGGTAGGGTCTGTGGGTGCCCAGACACCTGGGGTGGGTGCAGGGTGGGGGTTCATGGGTGATTGGACACCCAGGCTGGGTGCAGGGGGGGGCTGTGGGTGCTCAGACATCTGCGTCCTCACTTCCCCCCCCCCCCCCAAGGTGGCCCCCAGGCATGAGCAAGCGCCAGTCGCTGTCGACCTTCAGCTCGGAGAACTTCTCGGACGGGGACGGGGACGGGGACGGCGACGAGGGACACACGAGCGAGCCCTCGCACAGCGCCACCCCCGACGTGGGCAGCACCAACACGGACGAGCGGCCCGACGACCGCTCCGAGGATCTGCTCTCGCAGGGCTCCGAGATCCCCCTGGATGCTGCCCCCCCCGAGGGGCCCGGCCGCCGGCACGGGGGGCTCAGCCCCAAGGTGATGCCCCCACCGCCACCACCCTGGGGTGGGGGGACGGGGAGCACACCCCCCACCCCCACCCAGGGATGGGTGACACCGTGGGATGGGGGTAGTGTGGGGTGGGGGGTCCTTAAGGTCCCCCAGGACAGGGTTAACGAGGGGAAGGGGGTCCCCCAGGGATGGGTGCCAGGGGGTGGGGGTCCCAAGGGTCCCCCAGGGCTGGGTGTTATGGAGTAGGGGGGTCCTGAGCCCCCCCAAAAAGAAGTTAGTAAAGGGAAGGGGGTCTCTAGGGATGGGTGCCAGGGGGTGGGGGTCCCAAGGGTGCCCCAGGGCTGGGTGTTATGGAGTAGGGGGGTCCTGAGCCCCCCCCAGCAGGAGGTTAGCAAAGGGAAGGGGTCCCTAGGGATGGGTGCCATGGGGTGGGAGTCCCGAGGGTCCCCCAGGACAGGGTTAACAAGAGGAAGGGTGTCCCCCAGGGATGGGTGCCAGGGGGTGGGGGTCCCAAGGGTCCCCAGGGCTGGGTGTTATGGAGTAGGGGGGTCCTGAGCCCCCCCAAAAAGAAGTTAGTAAAGGGAAGGGGTCCCTAGGGATGGCTGCCAGGGGGTGGGGGTCCCAAGGGTGCCCCAGGGCTGGGTGTTACAGAGTAGGGGTGTCCTTAGCCCCCCCCAGCAGGAGGTTAGCAAAGGGAAGGGGTCCCTAGGGATGGGTGCCATGGGGTGGGAGTCCCGAGGGTCCCCCAGGACAGGGTTAACAAGAGGAAGGGTGTCCCCCAGGGATGGGTGCCAGGGGGTGGGGGTCCCAAGGGTCCCCCAGGGCTGGGTGTTATGGAGTAGGGGGGTCCTGAGCCCCCCCAAAAAGAAGTTAGTAAAGGGAAGGGGGTCTCTAGGGATGGGTGCCAGGGGGTGGGGGTCCCAAGGGTGCCCCAGGGCTGGGTGTTATGGAGTAGGGGGGTCCTGAGCCCCCCCCAGCAGGAGGTTAGCAAAGGGAAGGGGTCCCTAGGGATGGGTGCCATGGGGTGGGAGTCCCGAGGGTCCCCCAGGACAGGGTTAACAAGAGGAAGGGTGTCCCCCAGGGATGGGTGCCAGGGGGTGGGGGTCCCAAGGGTCCCCCAGGGCTGGGTGTTACGGAGTAGGGGTGTCCTTAGCCCCCCCCAGCAAGAGGTTAGTAAAGGGAAGGGGTCCCTAGGGATGGCTGCCAGGGGGTGGGGGTCCCGAGGGTCCCCCAGGACAGGGTTAACGAGGGGAAGGGGGTCCCCCAGGGATGGGTGCCAGGGGGTGGGGGTCCCAAGGGTGCCCCAGGGCTGGGTGTTATGGAGTAGGGGGTCCTGAGATACCATGGGGAGGGGATCCCCCAAACACCAGAGGCCATGGAGAGGGGGGTCCCCCCGGACCAGTTACCACAGGGCTGGGGGGGGCCCCAATCCCCCCAGTACCAGCTGCAGGGGAGGGGGAAGCTCTGAGGATGTTTAACCCCCCCTTTTTGTGTGTGTGCTTCCACCCCCCCACCCAGGTCTCCGAGGACTCAGACTGCGACAGCGCAGAGCTGGACCACTCAGGCAGCGGCGAGGGGCCCCCCCGGCCCACAGCCCCCCCCGGCCTGTGACCTGTCACCCCCCCACACCCCCCCCTGCACACCCCCCCACTTGTACAGCCCCAAATATTTATATAAATATCTATCGCTCTCTACAGAAAGCTCTGTGCTGTCTCTGTGCCTGGGGGGGATGGGGGGGGCAGGACTTGGGGAAGGGGCACAGGGGGGTATTTTTGGGAGGTGGGGGGGGGAAAAGACCAGAGCTAGAGGTTGTCTGTCAGGCCCTACTGTAATAGCCCCCACCCCAGAGGTGGAGAAGGGACCTGCCCTCCCCAAAACAGGCCAGGGGATGATTTTGAGGAGTGGGGGGGCCACTATATAAGAGGCTGAGCCCCCCCCACCCCACTGTGGTCCCAGTCCTTTAGTGGTGGAACTGGGAGACCCAAAGGGAAGGGGGGGGGGGGGGGGGCACAATTCTGAACCCTGTGAAACAAAGGAGGTCCCAGGTAGGTTTGGGGGGGGGGTGTGGTGTGTGTCAGGGTGTATGTGTGACCATACCCAGCTGGGATACTGGTTTCCATTAAAAACCAGTTTACATGGTACTGGGAGAAAGAGAAAAACCCTCAAAGTGCATCTACAGCACCAAAAACACACCCCCCTGCCCCCCCTTTCCCCCCCCAGGACTGATTTATGCAGCCTGAGGGTCCCCCATTCCACCCCCAGAGGGAACCCAACCCCCAGCTGGGCCATACTGGGAGCACTGGGCAGAACCAGAGGTGGGGGGGGGGGGTTCAAATAAAGACGGAGACAGGCAGATCCATTAACCAAAATATCCTCCAGTTTCTATTCACAAGGAAAAGCTCCAGTCCATCTTTTTATTAATTTTTTTTTTTGAAAAATTTCCTGACGTTACAGAACTAAACTGAAATGTTTCTCTTCCACTCTTACATTTCATGACAAAACAGAAACTTCATGAGCCGAAAAAAGGGAGGGGGGGGGGTGGGGGGAAGGTGGAGGTGAGGGGTGGGGCGGGGAGGAGAGAGAAGCTTTATAAAACTAAGATCTGGGGCTCAGCGTTTTAACAGCTGAACAGAGAAAGGAATTAAAATGCTGTAAATTCAAAACAAAACGGAAAAAAAAAAAAATAAACGAAAAAAAAAAATAAACCTCATGAGTGGCTGCGGAGAGCAATGGAGGAACCGAAAAATTTACAAACTAGTTAAAACCTGGGGCTGGCTGCTAAGGGACTACACAGATGGATGGTGAGGTGAGGCCGAGGGTCCGCGTCGGGGCCCTAGCTGCTTCCCATGCCCCCGGTCTCCGAGGAGAGCCTGCAACGAAAAAAGGGCGTCAGAGGGGACCCCGCTTTGGGGGAGGAGGAGGAGGAGGGAGAGGGGGGGCAAGGGAGGAAGGGCTTCCCCGTGGGGAGGGCCCTGGAAGGGGGAGAGACTCCCCAAGGAGGGAAGGGAGGAGGTTTTTGGGGTGTGGGGGGGGTGATCTAGGTACAAGCGGGAAGGGGGGTGCGGTAAGGAAAGGGGGGGCAGCCTGCTGTGGCTGCCCCCCCCTAAAATGGAGGCAGAGGGGTCCCCCCAGGGGCTTGGGGGGGGGGTGTCCAGCTGAGCGCAGCACCGGGGCAAAGCTTTAAGGGTGGGGACACCCAGGGGAAAGGGGACCCCGGGGTGCTCTGGGCACCCCCAGGGTGGGGGCGGGCAGGAATGAGGCAGCAATTCCTGCAGGGAAGGCAGAGAGCGAGGTGGGGGGGGTGGGGTGTTACCCCCACCAGGGACCCCCTGGGGAGCACAGGGTGGGTGGGGGGAGGGTCAAACACACAAGGCAAGGGGGTCCCCGAGCAAGCAGGGACAAACCAGCACCCCCCAACCCACAGGAGCTGCCACCTCTGCGGCTCAAAGCGACTTATTTAGTGGGGGGGGGGGGGGGGGCGCAGCCCAACCTGGGTGGCAGTGAGCCCCCCTCTAAGCAAGAGGGCACCCCGCGAGGCCCCCTCCCCGGGGCTCAGCCCCCCCACCATCGGCACAGATCTAGCAGAGCAGATTCTCACCGTGGCAACTTTATTACAGGTACAGACATTAAAGAGAGACAGGCGAGGCCGCGAGTGGGCAACGTCACCAGGAATGCAATTAAATCCCCCCCACCCCCCCCCTCCATGACTTGTTTATTCAGTAACGAACCCCCCTCCCTCCACCCGCCCCCGCCCCGCACCTCCCACCCCCTCCCCCAAAACCGCAGTTGCAACCAAGCTACTAAAAAATGGAAAAAAAAAAAAAGAGGAGGAAAAATTAAAAAAAAAAAGCGACAGCTACAAGCTAGCAGGATCGAGGAGGAATCGAACAGATCACTAGACTCCAGGCCGGGCTGGGACACGGGGAAAATCGTCTCTCGGCCGGCAAGAAAACTCCGTTCTAACATCACAAGCTCACTTTGGAGTAAAAAGGAGGAGGAGGAAAAAAATGAAAAAAAAAGAGAAAAAAATTTGCTCTTCCAAGTCTCCTCTACGGGGTCTCCATGCTGCCACCGATCTGCTGGTCCTCTTAAGGCCACAAGCAGACTCAGTAAGGAGAAAATCTCTGCTTTTCCGCTTTCAGTTTGTTAGTGACACATGGCACAGCTGGAGCGGAGGTGCCCTTAGCAGCAGACACAACATTTAGAGCCAGGAGAGGGACAGGTTTCATGCCAAGCAGACTGGAGACACAAGGGGCGGTCGGAAGAGGGTTGGGGAGGCTGGCGGGTGCTTCGGAGGCCCCCGCTGTGGCGAGCGAGGGGGTGGTGGTGGAGGAGGAAGAAGAAGAAGGGGTGGAGGGTTGAGAGAGGTTGATGCTGAGGTGGTCAGGGATCGTGACGGAGGCTGCCTGGGAGGAGGGTTTAGCGCTTTCTAAACTGTAACAGAGGAGAAAAGGAACAAAAAAAAAAAATACGGGTGGGTGGAAGGGAACACCACAAAAAAAAAAAAAAGAAAAAGAAAAAGCACAGGACAAACAGCGTAAAGTCGCACGAGCCCAGCTCGGGGAGGGAGGGAGGGAAGGGCGCTGCGAGGCCGTAGCCGTGCCCCGGCGAGGTCTGGCCTCGCCTCTGAGCCGCACCGGGACCCCCCGCGCACCCCGGAGCCCCCGGCCGAGCCGTCGGCTCAGCGCGAGGCCGTCCCAGCGCCCCTGGAGCCAGGCACCTCACCACAAACCAAAAAAAACCAAAAAAAGAAGAAAAAAGAAAAATAAAGAGCAAAAGCATGGGCAGCTTCTCCTCTGCTCCTGCTCGGGACCAGGCCGGAGCTGCCGTGTCACCCCGGCATCGCGACAGGGAGCGGCGCCGAGTCCCTGCTTGGGGCTCTCCCCGCTCGTCTCCTCCACCCAGAGCCGCGGGGGCTGAGGATCGGGGAGAGGCCGTCGCCCCCAGCCCGGCTCATCGCCAAGATGGGTCCGAATCGGGCCCGAAATCCCCACGGTGGCCGCGGGGAAGCCGGCTGAGCCCGGAGCAGAGCCACGCCAGCACCGATTCCTCTCCCTGGGATCCCAAGATCCTGCTGGGAGATGCTGGGGATTCTCCAGAAGCAAAGCCCAGGGGAGTCCCTTCCTCTATCACCCCACCAAAAAAAAAAAAAAATAATAAAAAAGCCCTCGCCACGCAAGCGCCGCATCGAAACAGCACAGGCCTAACCACGGCTTGAAGTAGCCACGGGCTCCCCTCGGCCCTGTGGCCGGACCCTTCCCCAGCCGGGTCCGTCACCCACAGAGCGGGAGGCGATCGCACCAGGGAAACGGGACAGCAGGCACAGGGAGAGGACAGGAAAGGGGAAGGGAAAAGGAAAAAAAAAAAAAGAGAGGGAGAGAAAACCCCCTTCCCCTCATGCGTCGGGGCGGGAGGAGGGTCGGGGCCCCCCCTGGCGCGGGCGTGCAGTGCCAGCCCCCCCCGAGCCGCGGAGCCTCGTCACCCGGAGACTTACCTGACATTAATTAGATACTGGGCCAAGCTAATGCTCGCTGCAGATCCAGTTATGGTAACCTGCCTGTCAGTAGACCCTTCCACTGGGTTGGCAATTTTGATCTGCGCCCCAGACATCTGGCGGATCTCATTGATTTTGGCGCCCTGACGCCCGATGATGCAGCCAATCAACTGCGGGGGGGGGGGGGAAGGAAAGCGGCTTCGTTAGTGTGTTAATCCATCCTCCTCCTCCTCCCCTGTCGGTCCTCCGCAGGGACAGGGCTGGCACCTCCTCGGAGTTGGAAAAGGGGGGGTTCTGCCTTAAAGAAGGGATGTGGTGCCAGGGAAAATGATCCAAAGAGGCAGTTTGGGGCGCAGCCACAAGCCCACCCGCAGCTGAGAATGGGCAACCCCACCCCTCATTTTGTTAGAAAAAGAGGGGCAGAAAAAAAAAAGAGAGAGGGCCTAGAGGGGGCAGAAAAAAAAAAGAGAGAGGGCCTAGAGGGGGCAGAAAAAAAAAGAGAGAGGGCCTAGAGGGGGCAGAAAAAAAAAAGAGAGAGGGCCTAGAGGGGGCAGAAAAAAAAAAGAGAGAGGGCCTAGAGGGGGCAGAAAAAAAAAAGAGAGAGGGCCTAGAGGGGGCAGAAAAAAAAAAGAGAGGGCAGAAAAAAAAAAAAGAGAGGGCCTGGAGGGGGCAGAAGATAATAGAGAGGGCCTGGAGGGGGCAGAAGATAATAGAGAGGGCCTGGAGGGGGCAGAAGATAATAGAGAGGGCCTGGAGGGGGCAGAAGATAATAGAGAGGGCCTGGAGGGGGCAGTGACCCCCTCCCCAGGGACAAGGGGCTGCCCGCCCGCTGCCCACCAGCCCTCCCCGCCATGGGGATACTCACATCATTTGGAATGGTGAGTTCGTGAGAGGTGGTTTGAGCGGAGGCATCCAAACCTGCTTAGAGACAGAGAAAAAGCGGGAAGAAGTTCAGGGGGGGGTGGTGGGACGGGGGGGTGCAGCACAGACAGAGCGCAGCAGTCAAGCCAGCATTTGCTGCCAGCTTCAGGGCTACCTTGAAGACTCTTTCAAACAGGAGGGGAAGGGCAGAGCAAGCTGTGAGGTTACTCCAAACCCTCCCCGCTGCTCCCCACCTCCTCCCTGCTCGCCTGCTTTCCCCCCCTGCCACCTCCCCTGGCCCTCAATCACCCCAATTTCTCTTCCCTTTGTCCCCCCCCCCCTCCCCGCGATGTCACCACAGCTTCTTCCTTCCGGTCAGGACAGTCCCAGAGCAGCGCACTCTCACTGTGGGGGCTCCATTCGGGCGCTCAGCTCCGCTGCCTGCTCCATTACCAGCTTCCAAGGGCTACACTACCCCCCCTTCTTCCTCCTCCTCTTCCTCCTCCTCCTCGCCGCCACAGCCCCGGCAGGGCAGTGCTACGCCGGCCGGCACGGGCGCTGCGAGGCTGCTCACATTTTGGATGGGGCCGAGCACATGTGCCAAAGCGGGTTTGGTTTTATTTTTTTTTTTTTTTAAGTTTTTAATTATTATTTTTTTTTCCCCTCGCTCCCTGGAGCGGTGGGAGCCTCAAGATCTCACCCCTCAGGGCTCTGGCAGGGGCGAAGCAGCCTGGGGACACACACACACACACACACTACACACACATGGCTGTGTCCCCCCCCTCCCCTCGCCAGCAGTTCTGCCACCGGGCTCGGCTGCTCCAGCAACTCCTCAGGCAGGGCAGGGTGGGGGGGGGGAGAAAAAAAAAAATCACCCCCCCACCCCAGCACATGGGTTTTTGGCGGGGTGGGGGGTAAAACAAGGGGGCCCAAGGCTCGCTAACAGCGCCGGGCGCTGGATGACCGAGCCCTCCACCAAGTCCTGCTGCTCTCCACTGGCCAGCTGACAACTTCTGGGGCACGTACAACCAAGCCAGTCGGTACCTCCAGCCCTTCTAAGGCTCCCCCTGACCCCCCCTTTCCCCTCCCATCCGTGCACAAAGGCGGGCAGCATTTAACAGGGAGAACGAGACCCCGGTCAGTATTAATACACAATAGAATAACTACAGATTTTGTTTTTTAATCATTACCCCAATAGCCTTTCACCTCTGGAGAGCTGGATTCAATGCCTGTTAAGATACAAGTGACAATGAGTTTGGCTGTCTCAAGTTTAGAGCCCCAAATGGATATTTTTAGCCATCTTAGCAAATCTACAGCAAATTTGGTACAACTCAACAGTTGCCTGCTCAGGACTGGAGTAGCCGGAGGGGAGAGAGAGGGTGCTGCGGGTCGGGGGGGTCTCCCGGTGCATTGGCAGAGCTTGTGGAGGATGGGGGTGAAGAGGAAGGAAAGCAGCATGGAGGCCCTGCCTGCTCGGTGGTTTTTTTTGGTGGTTTTGTTTTGTTTTGTTCTACCCTCTGCGGCCCCCCACAACTCGCAGAGGCCGGTACCAAGTCACCCCCAGAGACGTCGTGACAAAAATCGTTACCTGGCCGGGCTCGGCTCTGGGGCAACGTTTGGTTTTGTGGGTTTTTTTTGGTGGTTGTTTTTTTTTTTTTTTGAGAGCACGAGACCCGAGCGGAGGCCCCGTTAGAGAGGAGCCAAGCGGCGGCTCGCAGGCTGGCCTTCGGCCCACGCTAGCGTACAGAAGAGAGAAGGAGTTTCCATACCACTGAATCCAGTGTTGCCATGAGACATTGGAAAGTGTGACTGTTGCATTGCCAACTGGTGCAGCTTGGTCAGCTAGAGGGGGGGCAAAAAAAAAAAAAAAAAAAGAGAAAGAAAAAGGCTGATGTTAGCCATTTCCCAAGCCCAAGGGGGGCCAGGACTCACAGCACGCACATCAACACAGATACTGCCAGCAGCACTGGGTGTGTGTCCCCCCCCCCGCCTCCCCGTCTCTCCCCGACCCCCCTCCACACGGAGAGGAGGAAGGCGCCAGGCCAAGGTGGGCTGGGGTGTGTGTGTGGGGGGGTGGGGGGCTGCGCCCACCCCCCTGGTGAAGCGAGGGATGAAAGGAGCTCAGGGAGAGAAGCAGAGAGGAGCAGGAGAGACGAGAGGCAGGGTGCTCACACCACACCATGCAGGGAGCAGCGAGGTGGGGGGGGGGACAGGAGCACCGGGAGGGAGATGGGGATGGAGCCCGGCTCGGTTCAGCCCCCGGAGCGGCTCTTTTAGCCCAGCTTCCTTCTAGTCCTTCTCCTCCCTGTCCTGGTGCTTCAGAGCCCCCCTTGCACCACCCCCCCCCGCCCCCACCTCCTCGCTGCTCTAAGGGTGCCAGGAGCAGAAGACGGGCCCCCACCGAGCCTACGGGATGAGCATGGGTGGCCGGAGGATGGTGGCGTGCAACAGCGAGCCGGGACAGCGCCCGCTGCCTGGACTGTCACTCCTGTCCCAAACGGTCCCTGACAGGCTGGTGGCAGCCTGGGCCAGGCCAGATCCAAACCCCCCCCAGCTCCCCCCACCCCCCCCACCCCCCCAAAACTGCCACCTGCGACCGCTCGCTGGGCCAGCTGTCCCCTGCCCCAGGAGAACCACCATGACAGGGAACCATCATGTGCTGTTTTTGTTTTCTCTTGACGGGCTGCGTGCCAAATTCGAGGAGTTGGGGGGGGGGGGGGGGGGGGCAGGAGGGAGCAGGGGGAGGGCAAGGGAAAAGCCGGAGCTGGTGTGAAATGCCAAGCCAGGGAGAGGTGGGTTGGAAAAAAAATATATAGGAGGGAAGTGTCAGAAAGAAGGTGGGGGGGAAGGAAAAAGGAGAGATCTGAGACCGGGTGAAGCTGGCTGCAGGAAGGCGAATTGGAGGGAGGCGAGTTTTTTGGGGGGGAGTTCGGATCAGCTCGAGTATTCAGCCCAAGCGGACGGCTCTAGCGGCTCGAGTCGAGAAAGCACGGAGAAAATTTTTGGAAGGGGGGAGGAAGAGGGTGGATTTCAAGACAAGAAGTTGTAAACAAAACTTACATCTGGCTGTGGAATGGCATACTGTCCTTGAATGGTATAGGCCTACAAAAGGAGGAAAACAGTCCTATTAACAACCATCGGACAGCCACCCAGGGACAGACAGATTTCAACTAGCCAGGAAGTCAGAGAGCCAAGGTGGAGAGTTCTCCGGGGCGAGGGAAGTGGGGCAAGGAGAGGCAGGGGACGGATAAATGCTGTAACAAGCAGTTTCTAGACGGGCGGTTACTCGAATTGGCCTTACGTGGCGGTTACAGGGAGGGAGTGGACAGTATGGCGCCGTCCCCCCCAAAAAAAAAAGTGGCAGACAAAAACAAGAACGGCTGGGATCTTGATGAAGATGTATGGTGTGGTGGAGTCCGACAATGCTTCTAGCCCTGCGCCCCCCGCCTCGCCGACAGGGGAAGATCTCCAACGCCCCCGCCAGCCCTGCTAGCTCCCGGCCCCTCCTTTCCCCGGCCCAGCAGCCCCCCCCAAAAAAAAAAGTCCCATTCCGAGTCCTCTCGTCACTTCCGCACGCCTAGGAAAACGTCGCCGGGCAAGCTAGAGGTAAATGCTGGAGCTGGCTACCGATGCTAGACAAGGCAAAAGAGAGGCATTCGGGGGGAGGGGGGGGGGGGGGTAACAAGGCTGAGTGCCTGACCTGCCACAATTCCATGTCTTGAGGTTAAGGGACAGCCACAGACTTCAGATTCCTCCTGAAGCTACCCAGAAAGGGCGAGTCACTGGCTGGGGCCTGGCTGGCTAAGGTTTGGGGGGGTTGGGGGGGGCCGGGCAGGTGGGGGTGGGTGGGATAGGAAGGGGAGAGGGGGGTACACAGCCTCACTTCCAGGTCACCGGAAGAACTGCAGCCCAGGCTGGAATTGGCCCAAGTTCGTTGCCATGCAGTGGCTGCCGGGTGGCCTGCGTGAGGAGAGGTTGGTGGGCTCAGAGTCCAGTTCCCAGTGGACAGGAGTCCACAGCACAAAAGCCACCGTTGACGGGTTTTGGGGGACGGGGACGGGGATGCCACCCTTGTTGGCAGTCTCAGAGAGGCCAAGGATTGAACGGGCCGTGGAGACTGAACTCCCCTCTCACCTCCTGAGGTGGTCCCTCCAAGTCAGAGTTGAGGCACATGGATGGGGCGGTGTGGGGGTAGCTCGCACTGCCGCTGCTGTACCTGTCCTGTGGATAAATTAGAGGACTTCAGTCTCCAGGGCTGTCAATCCGAAACCTTCCGCTAACACCAAAGTCACATCGACATTAGCTCTGTTTTTTCAAGGGCTAAACCTGCTCTACGCACGACTCTGAGCTGCAAAGACAGAGCGCAAACACCACCGGGAGCGGGGCCCGGACGGCTGCATCGGGCTGGCCGCGGCCCTGGGCCAGGGGAGAGGGGTGGAAGAGAAGGAAGGGGGGAGAAGAAAGGGGAGGGGAGGGAAGAGATGCGTGGCCGGGGGAAGCCTGCTCCTCACTGCTCTAACGGGGAAGGCAGCCGGCTCCCACACCACGGGGAGGGGAGGGAAGGGGTGGGGGGGCCGCACGGTACGGCCCTCCGCTTGCAAAAGGCACTGGGGGGGGCGGGAGAGGGGGGGCACGGATATACCGGCCAGGCGCTTCCCCCGGGGCGCAGAGCGGCAGGAGAAGCTGTCGGAGAGGCGGGGGGGGCTGATCAGGTCCGGGGAAGGGAGGAGGAAGAGGCAGGGAGGGCAAAGGGTGGGGTAGGGGGGGTGGGGGGGCCAAGGCGAGGAAGGGGACGGCAGCAGGTCCGTCCCCCAAAACAAGCATGGCGTGCCAGCCTGGCGGGGGAGGGCGGGAGGGGGAGGAAGAGCAGAGTCAGGCCTGACTCTCGGGGAGGCCAGCGGCAGCTACCCCCTTCCCTGCCTACGGAGGCCTCCATCGACAACGCTGGACCCTGCCTGAGCTGGTCCACGGGCTGGCTAAGGGGCTCCAGGCCCTGCCCGAGCCCACCCCGGAGGGTTCTCCCTGAGAGCAGGAAGGCAGCGGATGCATTTGCACGAGTCGCCGCGTTTTTTTGGGGTGGTTTGTTTTTTTTTTTCCTCTCTCCAAAGCGTTACGGCAGCCCTGGGAACCGCAGGGTGGGGAGCGGGTGACCCACATCCCCCGGGGGGGCTTGAGCCTCCTGCCTTGCCCAGCAGCCTGGATGGGCCCCATGGGGCGAGGATCCCCAGTCAACACCCCCCCACCACCACCCCAAAGAGGGCCGGGGAGGACTCGGGGCTTCACAGCAGACAGGACCCCAAGGGAGGCCTGTCCCTGTAACCTGGCTCGGCAGCAGAGAGCAAGCAACTCCCTGGGAGCAGCTAAATCCCACGTCACCTGATGGCTACTCCTATCTGACACCCTCCCCTCGTGCGCAATGAAGCCTTTCCGCACCCCAATCCTACCCACGGCACAGGCTAAACCTTTGCACCCCCCAAGAGCCAGCCCCAAAGAGCAGAGAACCCCCCCCAACCCTCTGGGCCAGTCACCCACAACAGGTCGCACCGAGTCCTCAGAGCCAGCCCCAGGCAGAGGGGCAGAGCCTGGATTTGGCAGCTGGAGTCTCGGCCTGATTCAAATCCCCCACCGCCGCCACCACACTGGCCTTTTTTTTTTTTTTGGTTAACTCCAGGACTGTTTGCCAGCACACCCCCCACCTCCCCAAATCAGCCCTTTTGCCCCTCCCTCCACCCCTCCATCCCACCTCTGCCTTCTTCCAGCCCTCAGCGAGCTCAGTGAGGAAGGCTCAGAGCAGGCTCTGGGAGGCCGAGGCCAAGCAGAGCCGCTCTCGGCCGGAGGAAGCGGCGTGGGTGACAGGCACGCAGAGCGGCTGATGTGCGCTGGCAGCGTGGCAGCTCGGTAAGACACCCCCCCTTTTCCCACCCCGCAAACCCCAGGAGCAGAGGAAAGGCCTTACCTGACCGCCTGCAAAGATGACGGGAGAGCTGGATGGCTTGGGTCGGTACGGGATGGTGACGCCCTTCGGGGGAGACTGGGTGACAGGCAGAGAGGAGAGGTCAGACACCGAGCGCTGCCAGCACCACAAACCCCTCCCCGCACCCCAGACACCAACGCTCTGCTTTGGGTTTAAAAATCAGCCCTTTGGGAGGATGCAAGGCAAGCTTGTTTCTCCCCCCATGCCAGCCACAGAGCAGCATGCGAGGGGACTTGGGACAGGAGGACGACGCTGCTGCTCGGTGTCACCATGCTGGGCAGCACGACGGGTCACCGCAGAGCCATGGGCAACGCCGTTAGCCGGTGAGCAGCTCGAGAGGCCTGGCTCGACCCCGGCTTTAAGCAGCTCCAAGCCTCACCTGGATGAGGCTGTAATCCCCAGCTATCCCTTTATCCCCTCCCCAGCAGCCGTTTGTCTGTCCTCAGCGGTTTCCACTCGCGAGGAGGGATGTGGCTGGCCAAGGGCAACGGGGATCCCTGCGCCACACGTGCCTCCCCAGAAGGGAAAAATAAAACCCCACATATGCCAGCAGGGCTTGGGGGGGGGAGGCCCTACCTCAAGCATGACGACGCAGATCTGTTTGACGCACTCGATGATGGACTGTGGGATCCCAGCAATGGTGATGGCTCGCTCGGTCGAGTTGGGCAGCATGTCTCCTGCCACCTGGACCTGTGCCCCCGTGCTCTGTAAAGTTGACGGTTAAAAATAGGTGGTCAGACCCCAGGGAGGGCGGTGACCTCAGCGACAAACCCCGTGGCTGGGTTATACATAGCCAAAACTGCTCCCCCCACCACCACCACCATTCTCTCCCCTAAAATAAAGTTCTTTAATCCTAGCTGGAAATAATTTGGTCATCGGGAGCCCGGGGCAGAGAGGAGGACCTGGGCTGCAGCTTTTCCCTGTAACCCAAGTCAAGCCCAACTCTGCAGCCAGCAGAGCTGGACACAGTTTAATCTGTCAGCAGCCCGGGGTTGGCAGCACCCAGTGCTAAATGGCACTACCGAGGGTGACACAGGCCTGGCAGCACATTCCCCCCCTCCAACAATTGGGGGAAAAAAAAAATTATAATTAAGAGTTCAGGGAAGGCGGGAGCAAGAACTCAGGTGTCCTGCTGCAGGGGACAGGGCTGGGAAGGGGAGGGTCTGCCCTGAGTCTCAGTTTCACAAGCACTAAAAATATAAGGTCTAAAAAAGCCAAGTGATGCCACGCCTCTGCTATGTGGTACCACCCAGGGTGGGGGCTGCTGCAAGGATCTGACCCTGGGGGCACCCAGACCCCGCACACATCCCCCTGGGGCCGGCCAACACGCACCTCTCGTATCTCTTTGATCTTGCAGCCTCCTTTCCCAATGAGGGAACCGCACTGGCTGGCGGGTACCACGAGCCGGAGGGTGACCGGGGGCCGGCTGGCAGCTGT
The DNA here is from genome assembly GCF_047716275.1 of Strix uralensis. Taxonomy (NCBI): domain Eukaryota; kingdom Metazoa; phylum Chordata; class Aves; order Strigiformes; family Strigidae; genus Strix; species Strix uralensis. The sequence continues at coordinate 1,639,424 of NC_134004.1, read as the reverse complement.
ACTGTTGGTCATGGAGCTGCTGATGTCCTGCGAGGAAGAGGAGTTACTCAGAGGGGTCAGCCCGACGCGTTGCCCTCGCCGGGACGGCACGCGGGGAGGTGACGTGCCCAGCGGAGGGACGGGGAGGACAACGCTGGCACGGGCAGGCCAGGCCAAGGTGACCCCAGGGCTCTTCCCAGTCCTATTTTATTTCCCAGGACTTTGTTAGCAGCCCAGAAACGACACAGCCACATTCTGGGGAAGAAGGAAGAAGCCAAACACTGTTGTCTTAATGAAAATGGGGGTTGAACCCCCCTCAGCCCAGCGCAGAAGCGCTGGCTGGGTCACATGGCAGCTGAACTGGTGACGCTGGAGGGGGACGAGTGGTTGGGGGTTCGGTGTCCCCACAGCTCCCGGTTCAGCACGGAGCCTCCTGTAGTAACAGGGGATCAGGGCGGGAGCGGCTCCGGGGAAAACAAGCCCAGCACTGATGACAGCGGTCATGTGCTGCCAGGGGGGAGGGGAGGCACAAGGCCACGGGCTCAACTGACCTACTAAAATAAAAGCTTTAACGCCGAGCTCAGAGCCCGGCAGCCAGGAGCCACGCTCGGCCAGGGAGCCCTCGGAGGACTCCAGCTCTTGGGGTAAAGCAGGAGGAGCGCAGGGCTCAGCAGCTTTTAGGAGGAAGGAGCCTTGGGGACAGATCTGCCAGCACTAGAAGGGTCCCAAATCTGAAGGGTAACAGGATTTTTAACCCCCACAGGCAAGGTGAGGGCCGCAGAGCTCTGCCTCACACCAGGCGAGGAGCGCTCATGCCTTCCAAACGATGTGGAGCGGGATGGAAAACTCCACGCCACGGCCCTGAGCAGGCTCTAACGCCCGCAGACAGGATCCAGGTTATCCAGGATCAACATTCCCCTGAAAATCACCGATTCGACGGGACCAGGGGCAAAACGCAGCTTCAGCACCGCGCAGCCACAGCCCCCGTTCCCCTCCTGGGCAGGGCTGGAGATGGAGCCGAGCCCCGAAGGGGCAGCAGCACAACCGCCCAGGATGAGCGAAGCCCGGGGAGTTTAAGCCCTGCTCTGTTTTAAGGGGTATAATCAGTGGCCGCGGGGTGTTTTCAGCCCCTGCAGGGCTCTGGCACTCAGCAAGCTCAGCTTAACAACGGCTGAGCGCCCACGGGGAAGCGGCACGACCTGGACCTTGCCCCTGCTTGAGGCCGGGCAAAGATCAGGCACCACGGGGAAAACCCCACCAGCCCGTGCGGAACGGGCCCATCCCACTGCTCATCCCCAGGGAAGAGCTTTTCCTCGTGATCCAGACCCCCCCCCAGCACGCTCTGGGGCAGATCCCAGGGCAAATTTCTGTGGGGAGAGGGGTAAAGGCTGCCTGCAGGCGGGCAGGGGGGCTCGAGGCCGCAGACACACCTCTTCCAGTTTGTCAATGATCATCGCAAAAGCTTTGAAGATGGCATTGGTGGGTCCAGCGAGGGTGATGATCCGTTCGGGGCAGTTCCCTTCTGAGATGTTAATGCGAGCACCGCTCTGCGGGAGGAAAACGAGCCGACATCAGGGCTCCCAGCCCCCCACTGAAACCCCCAAAACACAACACCCCGTCCACGCGCCCGGCTCAGTGCTGCTGGGGGCAACCGGGATCCCCCCAGCAGTGATGAATCCTCCCTGTCTTGGCTCGGCTCCGGGCAGCCATCTTAGCCTCCTCAGCTTCCTGCCCGGCCCTGCCTACACCTCCCAGCATGCCTCGCGCCTGCCGGCTCCCATCTGCTGCCGGTGCCGCTGGCACCGCACTGCCTGGAAATTCCTCGGAAGGCCCACGCCACCGCGGCCCCTCCGGAACCCCCCCCCCCCCACAGCTCCGGGACTCACCTCCTCACGCATCTTCTTCACGGACTCCCCTTTCTGTGGGGGGGGGGAGGAAGAGAAGAGAGAGGCGTTAGCGTGGTTGTGTGGGGCAGTGAGGGGGAAGAGGGAGGCAGGGCGAGGGGGTTTGTTGTTCACTTACCTTCCCAATGATGCTTCCCACCTCCTGGGATGGAAACAAAAGCGACGTTAGTCAGTGCTTAAAAAACTCCAAGAGTTTCAAGCTTAAACAACTCTTTTACAGCCAAAAAAAGTTCTTTGGCACCTCAGATATCCCCCCCCACCAGACGTAGTGACACCTTGCTCCCAGCTGAGCTCCCCATCGGGTGACTTTCCCCCCCTCCCACGCTGTTATTTTTATTGATGTGCTGCGCTTTTAAAGCGCTGCCTCGCTCGTCATGAGATATCCAGGAGCCGGCCGGGTGCCAAGGAGCACATTCCTAACACCGCTGTCTAATGGCTGCAGTAACAAGGGCCGACCGACACCGATTCACTGCCGTGGAAGCACCCAGTCTCCCTCCGGGCTGCCGGAAGGGCCACCCCTGCGTCGGGCGAGGGGGCTTTGGCGCAGCCCCGCGTCCCACGGACACGTACCTTTCCGTGCATAAGTAGTCGGATGGTGAGCGTGACATTTAAACCACCTTCAATGACACCGGTGTCCATCTTGAGCTGCGTTGGGTTGAGTCAGGCTGCGTCAGTGCTCGGATCTTTGGTCGCTGGGTGAGCGGAGCTACGAACAAAAGAGGGGTTGCGTTTGAGGAGCTCTGACAACCCTCCCCCGGCTGGTTTCGGACCCATCCCGGACGGGGAGTCGAGCCCCTCTATGCTTTTTTCTCCCCTTGAATATCCCCTCTAGCAGTTTTAGGGCCACGTTCCTCTCCAAGCAGTGATCCCAAGAGCTGATCCGCAGCAGTTCAGCTCCCCAACAGGCTGCTCCTCCTGCCCAGTTTTCCAGGGCGGATGGGCTGAACTGGCACGATCCCACCTGCAGCGAGCAACAGCCAAGGCCACGAGGGTCTCGCTCAGCCCCTGCCTCCTTCTAGCCTCACTCCTTTACCTACAGCTCCCGGGAACTTGCCTTTACTTGCGAGCCCCACACCTTAATCTAGATTACAAACTTTCCTCCACAGCTGCGTGTAGACACACACGCGCCAAACAGAGCAACCGCCCCATTTCCCTTTGGTTTAACCCGCTTGGGGAGCCAGGCTGTTAAAAAAAAATATAATAATTCATCTGCGCTCTGAGCCTGCGTGGGGAGGCCTTGCAGACCGGTTTCCAAGTTGATTTACTCAAAACCAGATAAGGCCACATGAGCACACGATCAGGTTTCAAACAACCTGCAGCCCGAGTCGACAGCAGTTGCAAAACACCACGACCAGCCACCAGCTCGGCTAGCGAGCCGTTTAACTTTAAAAAAAGAAATTAAATAAACTTAAATTTCAGCTCTTGGTTTTATCAGTCCAGCTGGTCACCGCCCCATCAAAGTTTAACCAAGCCCAGGGAAAGAAGAAGCCAGAGTGAGGGCAGGGGGATTAATCCGGCAGGGGACGGTGCCAAGCGGGCAGCGCTGCCGCGCTCTGGGTTAATGCTCTTTTAAGGGGAAGCCGCTGGCACAGAAAGGTTTTTTTTTTGCCGTAGCGAGGAGTTACAGCTTCCATAAAACTCAGTCTGACATCCCATCGGATCCAAAAAGTCACCCGTTTGCCTAGTTTGGAAAGAAGGGCTCAGGATCCGAGCCCGGCAGCAATGGAGCGAGGAGGAGAGTCTAGACCCGAGCCCACGAGCTGGTTGTTTACGGGTTTCCCGGTTCACCGGAGGTGGCAGGAGCCTCGCTGGCACCCGCCGCCGTCTCTCCGGCTCTGAACCCACTCCTCCTCCCACCAGTTCAGCGTCCCAGTTCGCCTTCGTTAGCATTAATTTGCTTCCCTGGCAGCGGTTTTGCCAGTCAAACGAGCTTGGGTCGGTTACGGGGCCACCTCACAGCCCGCTGGGGACAAAAGGAGCCGACCAAACCTGCCGGGGGGTTACGCAAAGAGAGAAGCGAAGCCGTGTGGGGCAGGCAGAGGCCGGCAAGCAGCCGTCACTCCGCTCCCGGCTCATGGCGAGGCTCTTCCGCAGGAAAACTTCCCCCAAACTTCTCCTTACCTCCATCCAGCAGCCCTGCCTGCCCCCACGGGGCACGTGGAAGGCCCAGTCCCTTCCTGCTGCCCGTGGCAGGGTCAAACACCCACCCAGGGACCTCCCCACACAGGATTCCAGCCCCAAACTGGGATCATTATGGGGGGGAACTGGTTGCCGAGGCAGGGATTTAGCTCCAAAACCAGCCCGTCCCTGAGATCGGGTGGAAACGTGGCTCCAAAACTGGCTCATGTGGGGCAGGGAGGGGGTGAAAAACAAGTCTGGGGTTGGAGATCCCAGCTCCAAACGCAGCTTGTTGAGCCAGGGGGGAATGGGGGGGGGGGGGGGGCGCCACGGACCGACCCCCAGGGCCGGGATTGAGCCTCCAGACCGGGGCCATCCACAAAGAAAGGGTGAGAGGCAGGGGGGGTCCCCAGTCCCGGGACGGCAGCTCTAAACAGGACCCGGACCCCAGAGGGGGGAAAACAGGTCAAGTCCCGGGAGCGTGGCTCAGCCCCGAGGAGCTGGGGTGCAGCTCTGGACCCCAAACCGGGCGGGGGGAACCGGCTCCGGGGCTCTAAAAACACCCCAGTCCCCGGAGGGGGTCGGCGGGGGGGGTGGTGGTGCAGGCAGACCCTCGGTAGGAGATCGCGGCTCCAAACCGGGCAGGTCCCGGGGGGGTGGAGGGGGAAAACCCCCGGCTCCTCGAGGGGGGGCTGGCGGCTCCAAGAGGGGCCCGTCGTCTGTGCCCCCCCCCGCCCCGTCCCTTCCCCGGGCGGCGGCGCCGCGAACTAGGCCGGGGGGAAAAACAACTCGGATGGCGGCAAAAACGGGCCCAACCGCTTAAAAAACAAAAAAAAAAAAAAAGAAAAAAAAAAAAAGAAAAAACCACAAAACCCCCACAACAACTAAAGCAAGATAAAACCCCACAAAAAAGTCAAAATAAAAAAGCTAAAAAAAAAATTTCCCCCCCGGTGCCCCCCCCCCCTCCCCCCGCAACCGCTCGGTACCGGGCGGGGGGGAGGGGGAGGGGGTGGCGGCGCCATGTGACGCACGCAGCTCCCCGGCCCCCCCGGTCCCGGTTCCCGTGGGGGGGGAGGGGGGGGTCAGGGGGGGAGGGGAGGGAGGGGCGGCGGCGCCCCCCACCTCCCCCCCCCCCCCCGCCCCGCCGGCGGCTCGGCGCGCGCGCAGGCCGCGGCCTAGGCCGCGACTAGGCCGCACGTAGGCCGCGGGCTGGCGTGAGGGCGCGGCCGGCGGCGGGCGGCGCCGGGCGGCGCGGGGGCGCTACGCGAGGCCGCGGCTCCGCGACCATTGTGGAAGTCGGCGCCGGATGGCGGCGGGGATTCGGGGAGGGGAGGGAAGGGGATCGGGAGGCGGCGTGGGTGGGGTGGGGGGGTCGGGCCTACCTGGAGCGGCGCCGGTAACGGCGGCGGGAGAAGGGCGCTCCGGGCGGAGCGGGAGGAGGGAGGGCGGGGAGGAGGGGAGGGAGGTGGGGGGGGAGAGGGAGCGCGCCGGGGCGGGCGGGCGGGATGGCGGCGGGAGGCGTCGGCGGCGGCTGCTCCTGCTGCGGCGGCCGCGGCGGGTCTGGGAGGGGGCGGCGGGAGCGGCCCGATTTACACCCCGCCCCGACCCGGAAACGGACGCCGCGCACCAGCGAGGCGCGGCGGGGCGGGGATAGAGCGGCCTCCCCCCGCCCCGCGCCCCGCCCCGCCCCGCCCGGCTCGGGGCCAGCGAGGAGGAACCGGCGGGTAGAGCGGCGACGGGCGCGCGCAGCGCCGCGACGGGCTGGAGGACCTGGAGGGGGGGGGAAGGGTGTGAGGAAGGGGCGGGGGGGGATGGGGGCAGGAGGGGGGAAGGGGGGGGCAATAGGAGGGAGTGGGGGGCAGGAGGGGGGAATGGGGGGCAATAGCAGGGAATGGGGGGGCAATAGGAGGGAATGGGGGCAGGAGGGGGGAAGGGGGGGCAATAGGAGGGAATGGGGGGCAATAGGAGGGAGTGGGGGGGCGATAGGAGGGAATGGGGGCAGGAGGGGGGAAGGGGGGGCAATAGGAGGGAGTGGGGGGCAATAGGAGGGAGTGGGGGGGCGATAGGAGGGAATGGGGGCAGGAGGGGGGAAGGAGGGGCAATAGGGAATGGGGGGCAATAGGAGGGAAGGAGGGCAGGAGGGGGGAAGGAGGGGCAATAGGGAATGGGGGGCAATAGGGACAGGAGGGGCAATAGGGGAGGGGAAAGGGGGTAATGGATGGTGGGGGGGCAATTGGGGGACAATGGGGGCCAATCTGGTAGGAGGATGGGGGTGAGAGGGGGAATTTGGGCAGAAGGGGGAAACTGGGGGGCAAGAGGAGGGAATGGGGGGGCAATAGGGACAGGAGGGGCAGTAGGGGAGGGGACAAGGGGGTAATAAGGGGCAGGGGGGAAGGGGGCAGGAAGGGGGTAATGGAGGGCAGGGGGGACAATAAGGGGGGGGAGGAGACCATGGGGGCAACAAGGGGCAGGAGGGGCAATAGGGGTGGGGGCAGGTTGAGGGGCAAAGGGGCAGCTCCCCAACCCCCCCGACCCCCCCCAACAGCACAAAGGAGACGTGGACACAGGGGGGTGTCCCAGGGTTTTATTGGGGGGCAGCGGGGGCACCCCAGCACCCAGGGCCCACCACCGGGACCACGGGGTGAGGGGACATGGGGGCACCCCATGGGCATGGGGACATGGGTAGGCACGGGGGTCATGGGTGGACATGGGTGGTCATGGGTGGACATGGGTGGTCATGGGTGGACACAGGTGGTCATGGATGGACACGGGTAGTCACGGGTGGACACAGGTGGTCATGGGTGGTCATGGATGAACATGGGTGAACATGGGTGGTCACGGGTGGTCATGGGTGGTCATGGATGGACACAGGTAGTCACGGGTGAACACAGGTGGTCATGGGTGGTCATGGATGAACATGGGTGAACACGGGTGGTCACGGGTGGTCATGGGTGGTCATGGATGAACATGGGTGAACACGGGTGGTCATGGATGAAGACGGGTGGTCACGGATGGTCGTGGGTGGTCATGGGTGGACATGGGTGGTCATGGGTGGACATGGGTGGACACGGGTGGACACGGGACATCACAGGCAGACACAGGTGGTCATGGATGGACATGGGTGGTCATAGGTGGTCACAGGTGGTCCTGGCTGGTCCCACATGGTCATGGATGAACATGGGAGGTCCAAGGTGGACACGGGGTGGTCGTGGCTTCACATGGGTGGACACGGGTGGTCATGGGCACACAGTTGGCTACGGGAAGCCACGGGTGGTCCCGGGTGGTCCCAGCACCCAGGAGGACGCGGGTGGTCACGGGAGAACACAGGAGGACACGGGAGACCGTGGATGGTCCCCAGGAGGACACAGGAGAACACGGGTGGTCACGGGTGGTCACGGGTGGTCGTGGCAGGAGACGGGCGCCGGGCGGTGACAGTGGCCTCAGTCGGAGTCGCTGCTGGAGGAGGAGGAGGAGGACGAAGAGCGCTGCAGGGGGACAGGACAGTTATGAGACCGCGGGGGGTCTGGGGGTGACCCCCCTATATGTGCCCCCCCCCCCCCCCACGTCCCCCCACCTCACCTTGTGCCTCTTATGAGCCTTCTTCATCCTCTTCTTCATCTTCTTCGCCGCCTTCTTGTCCAGCCCGGGGGGGTACAGGGGGGGCACCCCGGGGTGGGGGGGCTGCAGGGGGGGGCACCCCGGGGGTCCCATTGGGCACAGGGGGGGCCCTGAGGGGGCCAGGGGAGCCCCTGGGGGGTATGGGGGGGGGCCAGGGGGGTACGGGGGCTGCCCGGGCCCCCCCAGTGGGTTTGGGGGTACCCCGGGGGGAGGGTACGTGGGCTGGGGGGGGTATGTGGGGTTGGGGGGCGGGGGCTGGGGGGGGTACGTGGGGTTTGGGGGGTACACGGGGTTGGGGGGGGGTGGCTGCCCTGGTGGGGGGGGGGGGAAAGAAAATTGAGGGGGGGGACCCCGACCCCCTCACTGCCCCAGGGGGGCAGGAGTGGGGGTCAGGGCAGCCCCCCCACACTTTGGGGGTGTCCCTGTCCCCCCCTGGTTTGCCTCCCCCCCCCCATTACCTGCACCAGGGCCCCACATGGCAGGTGACAGCTCCGGGACCTGGGGGGGGGGGGGGCCACAGGGGGTGAGCAGGGGCCCCCCAACACCCCAGGAGGGGTCCCTGGGGAATCTCCACTACTGTGGGGACCCCCCCTGACTGCCTCCAAGGGGGTCCCCAAGGGAGGGGGGGGGGCAGCCGTTTGTCCTGTGTCCCCCCCCCACCCGCGGGGGGTTGGGGGTGCGGGGGTTCAGGGGTCACTGGGGATCAGGGCGCGAAGGGTTGGGGGCTACAGAGGGGTCGGGGGGGTGCAGGGGGGAATTGAGGGGTGTAAGGGGGGATTTGGGGGTGCACAGGGGGGTTCTGGGGGCACAGGAGGGATCTGGGGGGTTCGGGGGTGATTTGGGGACGCACAGGGGGTTCTGGGGCTGCGAGGGGGGCCTGGGGGGTGCATAGGGGCTGTAGGGAGGATTTGGGGGTGCAAGGGGGGATTTGGGGATGCACAGGGGGGTTTGGGGGTGCAGGAGGGATCTGGGGGGTTCACGGGTGATTTGGGGGGTGCACAGGGGGGTGCAGAGGGGGTGCAGGGAGGATTTGGGGCTGCAAGGGAGGATCTGGGGGTGCACAGGGGGTTTCTGTGGGGTTTAGGGGTGATTTGGGGGTGCAGAGGGGGGTTCGGGGGTTTGGGGTGATTAGGGTGCAGAGGGGGTTTCGGGGGGTTTAGGGGTGATTTGGGGTGCAGAGGGGGGGTTCTGTGGGGTTTAGGGGTGATTTGGGGGTGCAGAGGGGGGGTTCCGGGGGTTTAGGGGTGATTTGGAGTGCAGAGGGGGGTACTGGGGGGTTTGGGGGTGATTTGGGGGTGCACAGGGGGTTCCGGGGGGTTTAGGGGTGATTTGGGGGTGCACAGGGGGGTTCCGGGGGGTTTGGGGGTGATTTGGGGGGTGCATAGGGGGGTTTCCGGGGGGGTTTGGGGGTGCATCGGGGGGTTCCGGGGGTGCAGAGGGGATCTGGGGGGTTTCCAGGGTGATTTGGGGGTGCACAGGGAGGATTTGGGGGTGCAGGGGGGACTGGGGGGTGCACAGGGGCTGTAGGGAGGATTTGGGGGTACGGGGAGGGGGGGGGGGGGGGTCCGCTCCCACCTGCCGCCCTCCGCTCCGGCCGCGGCCCCGCCCGGTAGGAAGCGGGGGAGGGGCGGACTCCTGGGTCCTCCCCGGGGCGGGGGGGGGCGGACGCCCGTGTCGCTTGCGGGGGGGGGGCGGGGGGGGGGGGTGGATTGAACCAGGACGCCCGTGTCCCCCTCCCCCGCCTCCCCCCCCCCACCCCTTTCCGTGCCTCAGTTTCCCCTCCGCACCCACCTCTGGGTCAGCTGCGGGGGGGGCGGCGCGGAGCTCGGGCCCCCCGGCGGGAGGGCGGGAGGTTGGAGGAGGGGAGCGGGGGGGGGGAGCCCCGGTAACGGCGGGGGGGGGGCAGCAGCCAGGCGCTGCAGCCGCTGGAGCGCCCGCTCGGCCGAGAGCCGCGCCTCGGGGTCGGGTCCCAGCAATCCTCCAGCAGCTCCGGCAGAGCCCCCCCCAGACTGCGGGAACCCCCCCCCGGCCTCAGTGGGGACCCCCCTCCGCCCCCCCCCACAGCCGGGAGAGCCCCTAGAAGGACCTCCTGGGCGGGGGGGGGCCCAAAGCATGATGACACCCCCCCAAGCAAGGGACCCCGAAAGGCAAGGACATGCACAGCCCCCCCCCCGGCAGGGGGACCCCCCCAAGGAGGGACACACCCCCCCCCCCTCCAAAGCTGGGGGTCTCCTTTGCACCCCAGCAGGGATTCCCCCCTCCAGACATGACACCCCCAAGCAGGGGGACACCCCCCCGGGCAGGGGCACCCCAGGGCACCCCCCAAACACCCCTGGGCACCCCCAAACACCCCGGGGCACCTGGGCTGGGACCCCCCCCCCCTCCCCACCCCGGGCATGGGCACCCCAGGGCACCCCCAAACACCCCTGGGACCCTCTGGGCAGAGACCCCCTTGGGTCACCCCTACCCATGGGCACCCCAAAACACCTCTGGGGTGCCTGGGCAGGGCTCCCCCCTCCCCACTCCGGGCATGGGCACCCCAGGGCACCCCAAAACACCCCTGGGCACCCTGAAACACCCCTGGGACCCTCTGGGCAGAGACCCCCTTGGGTCACCCCCACCCATGACCACCCCCAAACACCCCTGGGGTGCCTGGGCAGGGACCCCTCCTCCCCACCCCGGGCAGGGGCACCCCAGGGCACCCCCAAACACCCCTGGGACCCTCTGGGCATAGACCCCCTTGGGTCACCCCCATCCCAGGGCACCCCCAAACACCCCAGGGCACCCCCAAACATGCCTGGACACCCCAAAACACACCTGGGCACCTGGGCTGGGACCCTCCCTCCCCACCCCGGGCAGGGGCACCCCAGGGCACCCCAAAACACCCCTGGGACCCTCTGGGCATAGACCCCCTTGGGTCACCCCTACCCATGGGCACCCTCAGCACCCCAGGGCACCCCCAAACACATCTGGGCACCCCCAAACACCCCTGAGACCCTCTGGGCACAGACCCCCTTGGGTCACCCCCACCCATGGGCACCCCCAAACACCCCTGGGGTGCCTGGGCAGGGACGCCCCTCCCCATGCCGGGCATGGGCAACCCAGGGCTCCCCCAAACACCCCTGGGCACCCCCAAAGACTCCTGGGACCCTCTGGCCATAGACCCCCTTGGGTCACCCCCACCCCTGGGCACCCCCAAACACCCCTGGGACCCTCTGGGCACAGACCCCCTTGGGTCACCCCCACCCATGGTCACCCTCAGCACCCCAGGGCACCCCCCCCCCCTTCCCCCTCCCCAGTCCCACCCCGTGGGTGCCCAGGGGGTGGGGGTGGGGGGGGTGCTGACCTGGGGGGCGCGGTGCCAGGCGGGGGGGATCAGCGGCCGCCGCCGTTCTTCCACGGCCAAACGCCGGAGCTGGGCACCCGTGGGGCTGGCACCCAGCTCGGCCTCGTACGCCAGCCGAAACGCCGGCACGGGCGCTCCTACGGGGCAGGGAGGGTGTCCCAAGGGAGCTGGGAGGTTGAGGGCAGGGTTGGGGGGGCACCCATGGGTGCTCACCGGGGCTGAGGGCCTGGCAGCGCGAGAGGATCTCCCAGAGGAGCAGGGCCAGGGCGTAGACGTCGGCCTGCAGCAGCGCGCGGCCCCAGGCCCGCAGGTCCAGGCTCTCGTCCAGGATCTCGGGTGCCAGGTACCGCTGGGTGCCCGCCTGCGCCCACCCGCAGCGCTCGCACGGCCCCTGGCACCCGGGGTGGGGGGGGGATACACCCCCGCATGTGCACCCGGGGGAGGCTCGCACTAGGGCTGTCCCTGCGCCGACAGCAGCATGCGAGGGGCCTGTCCCCATCCTGTCCCCTCCCCATCCCTGTCCCCATCCCCGTCCCTGTCCCCGTCCCCATCCCTGTCCCCATCTCTGTCCCCATCCCAATCCCATCCCATCCCCATCCTGTCCCCGTCCCTGTCACCATCCCTGGCCCATCCCTGGCCCCAACTGGCCCCATCCCCGTCCCCATCCCTGTCCCCATCACTGTCCCCATCCCTGTCCCCATCCTGTCCCCTTCCCATCCCCATCCTGTCCCTGTCCCCATCCAGCCCCATCCCTGTCCCCATCCCGGTCCCCATCCCGTCCCCATCTCTGTCCCCATCCTGTCCCCATCCCATCCCCATCCTGTCCCTGACCCCATCCCTGTCCCCATCCCTGTCCCATCCCTGTCCCCATGCCTGTCCCCATCCCTGTCCCCACCCCTGTCCCATCCCTGTCCCCATCCTGTCCCCATCCCTGTCCCCATCCCTGTCCCCATCCTGTCCCCATCCTGTCCCCACCCCTGTCCCCATCCCTGTCCCCATCCCTGTCCCCGTCCCGTCCCCATCCCATTCCCATCCCTGTCCCCATCCTTGTCCCCATCCTGTCCCCATCCCTGTCCCATCCCCGTCCCCTCCCCGTCCCCATCCCTGTCCCCATCCCTGTCCTGTCCCGGTCCCCATCCCTGTCCCCAGCACCTTGCGGATGGCCACACTGTGCCGGGCGCTGGTGCCAGCCTGGGCGCGCGGTGGCAGCGCCAGCGCCAGCCCGAAGTCCCCGATGGCGCAGGTCCCGTCCTCCCGCACCAGCACGTTCTGGCTGCTCAGGTCCCGGTGCACCACGCTGGGCTTGTACAGGCCTTGGGGGGGGGGACACAGGGGACGGGGTCACGGGAAAGGGGGTGACACCCCCGCTGAGAGCGGGCGAGCTCGGTGCAGGAGTGGCCGCGCTCACCGTCGCGCCAGAGCTCCTGGTGCAGGAAGGCCAGGCCGCGGGCCAGGGAGAGCGCCAGGCGCACGCTGGTGGCCCACGTCCGCACGTGCTGGCCCAGGAAGTGCCGCAGGGAGCCCTGGGGACACGCGTGGGGACACGCACGTGTGGGGTCACACACACACACGTGGGATCACCCACACACGTGGGGTCACACGTGGGGACACACATGTGGGGACACACACACGTGGGGTCACACACACGCGTGGGGTCGCACGTGGGGTTGCACACACATGGGGTCACACATGTGGGGTCACACGTGGGGACACACAAACGTGGGGACACACACGTGGGGTCACACACACGCGTGGGGTCGCACGTGGGGTCACACACATGGAGTCACACACACGGGACACAAACGTGGGGACACACGTGGGGACACACATGTGTGGGGTCACACATGGGGTCACACGTGGGGTCACACACACATGGGGTCACACATGTGGGGTCACACGTGGGGACACACAAACATGGGGACACACACGTGGGGTCACACACACGGGACACAAACGTGGGGACACACGTGGGGACACACATGTGTGGGGTCACACATGGGGTCACACGTGGGGTCACACACACATGGGGTCACACATGTGGGGTCACACGTGGGGACACACAAACGTGGGGACACACGTGGGGTCACACACACGTGGGATCGCACGTGGGGTCACACACACATAGGGTCACACATGTGGGGTCACACATGGGGACACACATGTGGGGTCACACATGGGGACACACATGTGGGGACACACACATGTGGGGTCACACACACGGGACACAAATGTGGGGACACACGTGGGGTCACACACGTGTGGGGACACACATGGGGACGCACACATGTGGGGTCACACACACATGGGGACACACATGTGTGGCGTCACACACATGTGGAGACACACACACGTGGGGACACACACACAGGACAAATATGGGGACACACGTGGGGTCACACACGTGGAGACACACACACGTAGGGTCACACACGCGTGGGGACACACATGGGGACACACACACGTGGGGTCACACACACATGGGGACACACGTGTGGGGTCACACACACGCCTGGGGTCACACGTGGGGTCACACACACATGTAGGGTCACACGTGAGGACACACACATCAGGTCACACACACGTGGGGACACATGTGGGGACACGTGGCAGCACACACCCAGACGTGCCCCCCCCCGGCTCACAGGGGCTCCCCGTGTTCTGGTGGCACAAACTGCGTGTGCAACACGAGCAGCCCGCCCCCCCCGCCATGCTCCCACACGCACAAGCAGTCCCCTGCACACGCGTGTGCACCCCCAGGGTCTTGCACACTCATGTGCACCCTGAACAGCCCGTGGCACACCCTGAGCCGCCTGTGCACGCCCATGTGCACCTGCAGCAGCCCTCTCACACCCTGAACAGCCCTTGCACACCCATGCACCCCCCAGCAACCCTTGCACACCCCATGCACACCCTGAGCTGCCTGTGCACCCCCTTGCACACCCCGAGCAGCCCTTGCACACCCGTGCACACCCCCAACAGCCCTTTCACACCCCCCTGCACACCCTGAGCTGCCTGTGCACACCCATCTGCACCCCAAGCAGCCCCCGCACACCCTGAACAGCCCTTGCACACCCGTGCACGCCCCCAGCAGGCTGTGTACACCCCTGTGTACACCCTGAGTGGTCAGTGCGCCCCCATGTGCATGCCCAGCAGCCCTTGCACACCCCATGCACACCCTGAACAACCCTTGCACACCCATGCACCCCCCAGCAACCCTTGCACACCCCATGCACACCTTGAGCTGCCTGTGCACCCCCTTGCACACCCCGAGCAGCCCTTGCACACCTGTGCACACCCCAGCAGGCTGTGTACACCCCTGTGTACACCCTGAGTGGTCAGCGCGCCCCCATGTGCACGCCCAGCAGCCCTTGCACACCCCATGCACACCCTGAGCTGCCTGTGCACACCCATCTGCACCCCAAGCAGCCCTCGCACACCCTGAACAGCCCTTGCACACCCGCACACGCCCCCAGCAGGCGGTGTACACCCCTGTGTACACCCCGAGTGGTCAGTGTGCCCCCATGTGCACACCCAGCAGCCCTTGCACACCCCACGCACACCCTGAACAGCCCTTGCACACCCCATGCGCACCCTGAGCGGCCCTTGCACACCCACGCGCACCCTGAGCCGCCTGTGCGCACCCACGTGCACCCCCAGCAGCCCTCGCACACCCTGAGCCGCCCGTACACACCCGTGCCCACCCCCCCAGCACCCCTCGGGCACCCATGAGCACCCCCAGCACCCTGTGCCCACCCCCCCCATTCCCACCTCCCACTCACGGCGGGGTAGAGCTGCAGGACCAGGAGCCCCCCGCGGGCCTGGGGCCCGGCCCCCCCCGTGCCCAGTAGCCGCGCCACGTTGTCGTGCTCCATCAGCGGTAGCCCGTGCACGGCCCGCTCGGCTGCGAAGCGCCCGGCCGCCCCGGCCACAAAGGCCTTGATGGCCACCGGCCGCTGCTGCAGGGTGCCCCGCCACACCGCCGAGAAGCGCCCCGTCTGCAGCACCTGCCGGCACCCGCAGCACCCATGGGTGCCCGGAGTGACACCCCGGGTGTCCCCTGGGATCCCAGCTGGGGTTGGGTCAGCCCAGGCCCAGGCAGCCCTGGGCACCCATGGGTGTCCCTGGGCCTAGGAACACCCATGTCCAGGGACCCCCAAGCACCCATGAGTGTCCCCAGCCCCAGGAACCCCCACACCCAGGGATCCCCAGCACCCATGGGTGTCCCCAGCCCCAGGAACCCCCACACCCAGGGATCCCCAGCACCCATGGGTGTCCCCAGTCCCAGGAACCCCCATACTCAGGGACCCCCAAGCACCCATGGGTGTCCCCAGCCCCATGGTCCCCCAGGCACCCCAAACCCAGTAGACCCAGTCCTGGGCACCCATGAACACCCTCAGCTCTGGGCTTCCTTGTGCCCCTCCCATGGGTGACCTCCAGCCCCCCCATACGGGTGCCCCCAGGTGGGTCCCACTATTGCCACGCTTAAGTGCCCCCCATTCGGGTGTGTCCCCACCCCGAACCTCCCATCGTGTCTCCCCAACATGGGTGTCCCCCCAGGATCCCCCATGGGTGCCCTCCCACCCATGGGTGCCCCCCCCCGTGGGTGCCCCCCACCTGCAGGAAGCGCAGCGCAGGCAGGTCCGTGCTGGGAGGCTCCAGGGGGACCCCGATCCCCCGGCACCCCTGGGGTTGTCGCCTCGTGGGGGTCCTCGCCCGTTGCAGCCCTGGCAGGGGGGACATGTGGGACACAGGGGACCCCCCCACCCAGAGAACCCCCATAATCAGGGACACACGACCTGGGGACATCAGGAACCCCTGGGACCCCCCCGCCCTGGGGACACAGGGGATGTGGCCCCCCGGGATCCCCCCATCCGGGGTCTCCTGCACCCTGGGGACACTGGGGCCACCCCCTCCGGGACCCTCCGCCCCCCCAGGGCTCCCCAGGACACGGGGGACCCCCCGACCCCAGGGACAGAGTGACACGACACTTGGGGACCCCCCACATCCTGCAAGACGCGAACCCTGGGGACACCAGAGAGGTGGCGTTTGGGGACACCCGCCCCCAGGGACACCCAGGGGACACGGGGCAGGGCGTGACCTGTGCCCGGGGGTCCCCGTGTCCCCCCCCGCCGTGTCCCTGTCCCTACCGAAGCCGGCCAGGCAGGTGAGGAGGAGGAGGAGGAGGGAACCGGCCCCCCACAGCCACAGGGTCCCCGCGGACCCCGCAGGGCTGGGCGCTGGGGACAGAGGCTGCAGTGACACGGGGCCCCCCAGACCTACCAGGGACCCAGATGTCTGGGGTGGGGTGGTCCCCCCTTTTGGGGACCCCATGGGGACCAGCTCTCTGCGGGTCCCAGCCCCCCCCCATTGGGACCCACATTCCCGTTAGGTCCCCTGAGGGTCCCCCAGTCCCCCGCATGGGCCCCCCCAGACCCCTATGTGTCCCCTATGGGACCCATGGCCCCCCATGGCCCCCCCCAGGTCCTCTAAGGGTCCCCCACTCCCCCCCATGGGCCCCCCCAGTTCCCCTCAGGTTCCCTATGGGCCCCAAGTCCCCTCCAAGGGCCCCCAGTCCCCCCCCAGATCCCCCATGGGCCCCAAGCCCCCCCCCCCCCCATGGCTCTCCAGCCCCCCCATGGGTCCCACACCCCTCCGTGGGTCCCCTGACAGCCTCAGGGTCCCCCATGGGGTGTCCCCCCCCCCAGCCCTCCATGCATCCCCAGCACCCCTGGCCTCCCAGTGGATCCCATCCAGCCTCCCAGTGCCCCCCAGTGCCCCCCAGTACCGGGGCCGTGGTGGGGCCCCCCCAGTCCCAGGGCTGTCCCCGTCCCGCTGGCGTTGCCGTTGCAGAGGTGACCGTGGCAGAGGCAGACGAGGACGGTGCCGCCGGGGGGGCCCGCGGGACTGGGGGTGCAGGTGGCAGAGGGGCAGGCGGCCCCCCCGCCCCCCCAGCAGCCTGGGGACACCACTCCTGTCACCAGAGCACCCCAGGGTGCTGGCTGGGGGACCCCGAGCGCTGGGATGGGGCAGGAACCCCGGCTGGGACCCCCCCCCCCTCCCCGGGACCCCCCCTGCCTGGGACACCCCCCCCGCAGCGCTGCTCCATCCCAGCGCTGCTGTAGCTGCTTCTCAAGGCCAAGGTCAAGCGCAGCAGCTGGGAAGGGATCCAGGTGTCCGGGCTTCCCCCCTCCGGCCCCCGGAACTGCCCCTAAAGGCAGGATCAGGCCCCTGGATCCTCCCCAGATCCTTCTGCCCCCCACTGATAAACCCCCGGGCAGGATCCTGCTCCAGCCCCTTCCCACACCCCCCCTCTGCACCCCGATACCCTCCAGGGCAGGATCAGGCCCCTCCATCCTGCTCCAGCCCCTTCCCACACCCCCCCCTGCACCTCAATACCCCCCAGGGCAGGATCAGGCCCCTCCATCCTGCCCCAGCCCCTTCCCACACCCCCCCTCTGCACCTCAATACCCCACAGGGCAGGATCAGGCCCCTCCATCCTGCCCCAGCCCCTTCCCACACACCCCCCCCCCGCACCCCGATACCCCCCAGGGCAGGATCAGGCCCCAGCCCCTTCTCCCCAGCAACACCCCAGGATAGCACCAGACCCCCCCCTGCCCCCCACATCAGGATACACCCCCAGATAGAGGGGGGGGGATGTCTCACCCTGCACCAGCGCGTGACTCTGGTTCCAGATGCCGATGCAGCACTGGCCGGGGGGGCAGTGGACGGTACCAGCCTTGGCCCCCCCTGCGCCCCCCAACCCACCCCGCACGCTGGGGTGCTTGTAGGAGACGCAGCTGAGGTTGTGGGGGCCTGGATGGAGGTGGGGGGGGAACACACACACACACAGAGCGGTGATGGCTCATAGCACCCCCCCCCCCAAAAAAAACCACCCCAAACTTCCCCCCCAGCTGCACCCTAGGGTGGGGGGGGGGGGGGGCCCAGCACCCACCTGGCAGCCCTGGCGCCAGCCCCATGGGTGCCTCCGGCGGCGCGGACGGAGCTGGCGGGACGCGTGCGGGGGCCGGTGGGAAGAAGAAAGTGGGCCCTGACCGGAGGAAGAGGAGGAGGAGGAGGAGGAGGAGGAAGGTGCTGCCCCCGCAGCAGGGAGGAGAGCGGGACGGGGTGCCCCAGGTGGGAGCGTCACCCAACCGCCCCCCTCGCCAAGGCACGGCTGTTTCCCCCAAAATTACGCTCCCGGCCTCAGTTTCCGCCCCCCCCCCCACTTTGTCACAGCTTCACTCGGTGCCTCAGTTTCCCCACCTGAGGCTGAACCCCCCCCCCCACCCCAAAACCAGGCCGTGCTCCCCCCAATTTGAACCCCCGCAGATTTCCAGACAACGCCAGCGACTCGTGTTTATTACAAAAAGAAATCGTCATTCCCCGTTTACAAAGGAGCCCCAAAAAAACTAACATTTTTAATCTAAGTCTTTTTGTACAAAAAAATAGCACTTTGGGAGAAAAAGAAAAAAAAAAAACAAAAAACCCAACAAAAAAAACAAACAACCAACCGAAAAAAAAAAAAAACAAACAAACCCCCAAAAACATGTTTTGGGTGTTATTACATCGGCCACCGGATTTTTAAAAAACAAAAAACCCCCCAAAATTAATATATAGCACAGACAGGACAAGATCAAACAGTCTTGACAGGGAGAGAGAATTATTGCCAGTGGGGGGGGGCCCGGATCCTGTGAGACCCCCCCGACCCCACCCCCCCCCGCTGCATAGATGACCAGCCCCGGCCCCCCCAAGATTAAGGGGTGACAGTGGATTAAAGCTGGGGGCTGGGGGAAGCCTCGGGGACAGTCCTGACACCCCAATGTCCCCCCCCCCCCCTCCAGCCCCGTAACCCCTTGGGGGGGGATATAAAAGTCTGGGGGAGGTGGGAGGGGAGCGGGGGCTCGTCCCCAGCCTGTCACCCCCTTATCAAGGCACGTTTTTATGTGTGTGTCCCCCCCCCCGCCCCAGGAATGGCTGGAGGTGTTTTGGGGGGCTGCTGGGGGTGTTGGGGGGGGGCCTATGGGGTGCATGGAGCAGGGGAGGGACCCGGGTGCTGCAGAGCTGAAACGGGGATGATCGGGTCCAGCTGCCCACCCCCCCCCCAAATCCTCCAAACCCCCCAAATCCTCCAACCCCCCCCAAAACACGGGGGAGGGCCCACCCCAACCATCCCTGGGGTCCCCCAGGACCCCATCAAGGCCCCCCCCCCCCGCCGTGTTTCCATAGGAAAATTAAGCTCCATCAGGGACAACGGGGAATGTCACTGGGGGGGGGGGGGCGGGGGGACACACACACGACACACACGACACCCCAAAACCCCGTGGCAGAGCCCGTCCCCTCGGTGAGGTTTTGGGGGGGGGGGGGGGGGGGGTTGGCACTTGATTCCCGCTCGGCACAGGGTGGGCTGGGACGGAGCAGAGTCAGCGAGCAGGGCGGGGGGGGTGGGTCTCAGGGACCCCCAAATTATGGGGTAAGGGGGAAAAAAAAAGAATAAAAATCAATGATTAAATTAAAAAAAAAAAAATTCCTGTTTTCTACCAATTCTCTGTAGTTTCCAGTATCAAGGGGGGGGGGGGAGGAGACGGACACGACGTGCTGGGGAACTCATAGTGCTTCACAGATTATTAAAATACAAATGCTTAAAGTTTCCTATATAAAAATATACAAATGCAAAAATATATATCGAGAGAGAGAGAGAGAGCGGAAAGATCGGCCGGAGGAATCGCCACGCTCGCCACCTCCCTCCCTGCAGAGCTTTTTCTTTTATTTTTTTTTTTTTTTAAAAAAAAAAAAAACAAGGTAAAAACACCTTCGAGCTTCACAGTTTGGCTGGATTTTGCCGCTGATGGTTCGGCCCCCAGAGGAGGGGGGGGGGGAGACCCTGGTGTGGATTTGGGGGGGGTTCCCACCGTGGGAAGCATCTGAGCGTGGGGTTCGGGAGAAAATTCTGCCCCGGGGGGGGTCTGGGGGTGCCCCCGGCTCTGGGGAGCGGCTGGTTTCGCCCCTTTCCAACGGCTTTTCCAGCCCGTTTTGGCAACCTCGGCCCCGAGCCGGCGGCTCCGTCCTGGTGGTCCCGGCTCAGCCGAAGCCCACCGGGCAACCCCGGGCGGGAGGAGGGATCCCGCATCCTGGGGAATGTCCTGGTTCTCCTCAGGCAGGGAAAAAATAAAAATGTTTTTAGAAAATGTTACAGCAGAAACGCCCCCCCCCCCCCCTGCCCCCCCCCTTGCCCCCAACCCCGGGGGCTGGTGTTCGGGTGGGGAGGGAGGAGGATGCCGGGTGGGATTCGGGGAGCCGAGAGCAGTGAGTAAAGCTGAGGGGCACCTGCTCCCCCCCCCCAAAGCAAAGGGGGTACGTGTGACAAGATGGGGGTGCCCCCAGCCGCCCCCACCTCTCCGAGCCCCCACTGTCAGCTCAACACCCTCCAGCTCCGCACTGGGGTTGGGTTTTGTGTCCCCCCCTCCTCACGCCGGGGGTTGTTCCTATGATCTAAGCTCTCCTCTGAGCTTCCCGCTGGGGTTCTCTCCTCTCCAGCTCAGACCCCACTTTGGGCTCGTCTCACCCCAAAATTTCTCCTCGAAAACAAGGATTTCACCCAACAGCTCCCTGCTGCCTTCGAGGGGGGGGGTGGTTGGGATCCACGTCCCACCGCTGCCTCGTTTTGGGGACGAAACGAAGCCGCCCCGCGCGCTCTGAGTCACCCTGAGACAAACCCCCCCCACACCAGATACTGGGGGGGATGGCGCTGGGCCCCCCCCGAATCCTTCCTGCGGTGGGCAGGGGAGCCCCCCCCCCTTGTTCACAGCCGCAGGGGAAAGGGCAGATGCTGTCTGGGCTGGAGCAGGAAGAGGAGGGTGTGGGAGGAAGAACGGAAGAGAACCGAGTCGTCCCGGTCCTCCCAGGGTGGGAAAATCTGGGTAGCGGAAAAACAAAAGGGTTTTCCCTGAACCGTCCCCATTTCCAACACCCTTCTTTTTTTTTTTTTTTAAGGAGGAAGCACAAGGAGCCACCTCCAGCAGCGTCACGGCAAAACCCAGAGGTGACAGCCCCGGCCTGTGTCCCCTCGATGCTTCACCCTCATCACCAGGACCTCTCCGGGGTGGAAAAGTGCCGTTTCCCGCTGACCCGCTCCGGAGGCGCTGATTTTTCAGGATTATTATTATTCTTAAGACCAACAGCGGTCGGAAAAAAAAAAATAGACTTTTTCTCCCCCCCCCTCCCCGAGGACCTCCCGAGCCGTGTCCCGCCGTACCCCCAAGGCACCGGGTCCCAGACCCTCTGCTAAATCGCTCGAGTGAACCTGCACGAAAACCCTTTACGACTCGATTCCGCGTGGAATCGCCGCTCAGCCCGCCGGAGCGCGGCCGCGAAAAGCCGGAGGAAAAGGATCTTTGTCAAAAAAGATCGTTGGGAAATAAAGATCAAAAAAAAAAAAAAAGGCCAGTGAAGGGGCAGGGAGAGGGCAGCTCTTTTTACAAGGCGGAGAGGGGCGGGGGGGAAGAAAAAAAAAAAAGCAAAACCTCACCCAAATAATTACAAAGGAATTAAAGAACAACCTAAAAGCAAAGCGTACAAAAAAGACCGGGGGGGTTGGGGTGGTTTTTTTTCCTTTAAGATTACAAGTAAAATGTAATATAAGGTCTGAAGGACAGCTCAGGCTCTGGCCAAACTGCCCCAGAGGGTCAACCTGTTCCAAGATAAGGCATCAAAGAGACCAAGCCATGGTCGCAGCAACATCTCTCCTCTCTCAAACGAACACATTTTATATTTTTATATATATAATAATAATATAGAATCTTTTTTCCTTTTTTTTCCTTTTTTTTTTTTGATTTTTTTTTCTGATTTGTTTTTTGTTTTTTTTTTTTTGTTTGTTTTGTTTTGATTTTGCTAAAAAGTATTTCAAGAATCATATACTTTTACCAAGGCATGATGGCGTCGAAGGCTAGCTACGGAGGGGCAGATGGATCCCAGGGAGGGAGTGGAGGGAGGGAAGCGGGGGAAAAAAAAAAAAAAATAATAATAAGGTCAAGCCGAAATTAAAAAATATATATATAGCTCTGGCCTTCGTGTGTGGTCACCGGGCCCCGGAGGTCGGACAGCTCAAGGAGGGCTGTGATCCCAGGGAAGAGGAGCTGGGCTTTAGTGCTGGAGGGTGACAAGGGACGTCGCCCTCGTGGTGAAAATAGCTCCCGGCTCCGTCTCCGCTCGCCTCTCGGCCCCGTGCCGCCCGGCGCCGCCGTGTCGCCCGCCGGTGCCCGCGTCCCGCGTCGCCCTCAGAACCCGTTGCCGCTGATGTTGATGGACTGGAGGTCGGCCACTTGCATCACGTTGATGCCGCTGCTGGCCAGGCGGGCGATGCCCTCGGGGCAGATGGCTTCCATGGCCACCATGTTGGTGGCGATGAGGGCCGAGGGGGTGGCCCCGCCGTTACCCTCTGCCGAGGCCCCCGTGTCCATGGGGACGGCGGAGACGTTCATGGCCACGTTGTTGGCCGCGCCTCCCTTCTTGTTCTGGTGGGTCTTGATGTGCTTGGAGAGGTGGTCGCTCCTCATGAAGCGTTTGGGGCACTCCGGGCAGGCGAATTTCTTCTCCCCTGGAAAAAAAAAAAAGGGAGGGGGGGTGAGGCTAAGGCTGGGCCAGTTCCCCCCACCCTGCCCAAGCCAGTAAAAAGGTGACGGACGCTGGGGGGAATCACAGAATCCTCTCGGTTGGAAAAGCCCTTGAAGCTCCTCCAGCCCCACCATGAACCTCCCCCTGACCGTTCCCAACTCCACCAGATCCCTCAGCACTGGCTCAACCCGACTCTTCAACCCCTCCAGGGATGGGGACTCCCCCCCTGCCCTGGGCAGCCCATTCCAACGCCCAACAGCCCCTTCTGCAAAGAAATCCTTCCTAAGAGCCAGTCTGACCCTGCCCTGGCGCAGCTTGAGGCCATTCCCTCTTGGCCTGCCGCTGGCTCCTTGGCTCAAGAGACTCCTCCCCCCTCTCTGCACCCTCCTTTCAGGGAGTTGCAGGGGGCCAGGAGGTCTCCCCTCAGCCTCCTCTTCTCCACACTAAACCCCCCCAGTTCCCTCAGCCGCTCCCCATCAGACCTGTGCTCCAGACCCTGCACCAGCTCCGTTGCCCTTCTCTGGACACGCTCGAGTCATTCAAGGGCCTTTTTGGGGTGAGGGGCCCAAAACTGAACCCACTCATCGAGGGGCGGCCTCACCAGTGCCGAGCCCAGGGGTCAGATCCCTTCCCTGTCCCTGCTGGCCATGCTGGTGCTGGTACAAGCCCCACTGGCCTTCTTGGCCACCTGGGCTCGCTGCTGGCTCATTACCAATCCCCCCCAGGTCCCTCTCTGACTGGCAGCTCTCCAGCCACTCCTCCCCAGGCCTGGAGCGCTGCTGGGGGTTGTTGTGGCCCAAGGGCAGCACCCGGCATTTGCCCTTAGTGAAACTCCCCCAGCTGGGCTCAGCCCATCGCTCCAGCCTGCCCAGGTCTCTCTGCAGACCCTCCCCACCCTCGAGCAGACCAACACCCCCACCCAACTGGGTGTCGTCTGCAAACTGACTGAGGGGGCACTCGATCCCCTCGTCCAGAGCATCAATGAAGATGTTAAACAGGAGTGGCCCCAAAACCCAGCCCTGGGGGACACCACTTGTGACCGGCCGCCAACTGGATTTAACTCCCTTCCCCACAACTCTTGGGGAAGCAGCACCCCGATTTGTACCTGTGTGCGTGCGCTTGTGCCGCTGCAGCTCGTCGCTCCGGGTGAAACGTTTCCCGCAGAGGATCCAGGTGCAGATGAAGGGTCGCTCCCCAGTGTGCCACCGCAGGTGAGCCCGCAGGTGCGAGGTTTTGCCGTACACCTTCCCGCAGCCCGGGATGTGGCAGATGTGTTGCTTTTTTTTACCTGGATCCCCAGAGCTCCTGAAAGAGTCAAAAAGGCCATTGAATGACTCGAGCGTGTCCAGAGAAGGGCAACGGAGCTGGTGCAGGGTCTGGAGCACAGGTCTGATGGGGAGCGGCTGAGGGAACTGGGGGGGTTTAGTGTGGAGAAGAGGAGGCTGAGGGGAGACCTCCTGGCCCTCTGCAACTCCCTGAAAGGAGGGTGCAGAGAGGGGGGAGGAGTCTCTTGAGCCAAGGAGCCAGCGGCAGGCCAAGAGGGAATGGCCTCAAGCTGCGCCAGGGCAGGGTCAGACTGGCTCTTAGGAAGGATTTCTTTGCAGAAGGGGCTGTTGGGCGTTGGAATGGGCTGCCCAGGGCAGGGGGGGAGTCCCCATCCCTGGAGGGGTTGAAGAGTCGGGTTGAGCCAGCGCTGAGGGATCTGGTGGAGTTGGGAACGGTCAGGGGGAGGTTCATGGTGGGGCTGGGGGAGCTTCAAGGGCTTTTCCAACCCAGGTGATTCTGTCATTCTGAGTCCGAGGGAAAGAGTTAAAACAATCCTGAAAGCTCCAGGTGACCGGAGGGAGGGAGAATGGGGCCAAGCGAGGTGCTTTGGGGGTTCCAGCCTGCTCGCGGGGGTTAGGAGGGGGCTCGGGCAGGTGGCGTTGCCGGATGGGGGGCAGAGCAGCCTTACCTTCCCTCGCTGTCTTTGCAGTAGGGGCAGGTACACGCTTCCCTCCGCACTTTCCGTCCTTGCTGGGGCTGCGGGTCCGGGCTGGTCTCTCCTTCCTCCACAGCCGCGTTTTCGTCTCCCAGCCCGTCTCCGCTCGAGCCGTGAAGACCCAGCTGAGCCCCGTGGTCGCCTGGAAGAAAACCCAGGAGGTTGGTTACTGTGGGTTCTTCAGCAGCAAAGCCCCGAGCAGCAGGAGGGAAGGGAGAGGGGCTTTCCCTGGCCTCTCCCCACGGCAGCCGCAAAGCCAGGAGGGTCTCAACCCGACTGAGCCATAGGAAGTTATTAATTCCAGCCTTCTCCCTCAGCTTTCCACAGGTTCCTCTATTTCCAAGCCCTGACAATCCCTCACGGAGCTTTCCCTAAAGCCCTGGGGCTCTCCCTGCTCTCCACAGCCCCTAGCAAAGGGGGGATCCCCCCAGCTCCCCCCCACCGCCCCACATTTTGGTCCGTGTCCTCCAATTGGTGTCCAGAGGAGAGGTAAGAGCCGCATCTTTCAGGAAAACCAGCCCCACTCCATCACTCCAGCCACCTGCCAACTATTTCAGCGCAGAAACCAGAGCGAAAACATAAACCCGAGCGGCGCCGGCCGGCTTGCATCGGTGTCAGCGAGTGTCAAAACATCACCAAGGGAAACCCCGGCTTCTCCGCATCACACCGTGCTACCGACCTCACCGAGGTCCCTTCCCCCTCCTCGTTTTTTGGGCTGAAAGAGGCAGTTTTCCCTTTTCAAACATCTCTCCAGCTTAAACTTGATGAAAGCGACAATCCAGGAGCAAATCTACAGAGCAGATGCGAAGCCTCCTGCCAAACACCCCCCTCTCCCGAAAAAAAAAAAGAAAAAAGAAAAAAAAAAGAAAGGCAGTGATAAATAAAGCAGGCTGGAAGACCGTAGTCTTCAGCAGCATCCATCAGCGAAGATATTATCGGCACGCGCTCACTGGTTAATTACTGCGATTACAGAAAGGGATATATTTATATATAAAGTTGAAAAATCATCTGGCGCTGCTCGGGGAAGGCGGTCCCTCCCTCTCTCGAGGAGCAATTCCCAATTATAAAAGCCGTAGGAACCGCAGGGTAGTGCTGACGAGCTCCCAAATGCAGACAAACATAAACCATTCGTAACGGGGGGGTCGAGGGGTAGGAAGTTTTTAAGCCTATCAGTTTTCATTGCCATTTTATTGCTCTACGCTTATGCTGTCATCTAATTGCTTCTCCAATAACCCCATCTACACTTCACAAGTGTTTTATTTCCCTTCAAGCTCCGCTGCTTGATTATTTTCATGCTGAAAAGCCGGAGCGGGCGCAGAGTCGGCAGGCTGAGTAATCTCTTTTCAGCTGCAATTAACATATGCCAATAGGTCTAACGGCAGATTTAGAGCTGAGACGCTTCCGCCGGACGGGTGGCAGCATCCTTGGCTGGCTATAAACTGCGATTCAAGCCCAAAATTCACCTTTTTCCTACCAACTTCCTCGCAAGCAGGCAGCCAAGGTTGAGCTCAGTGCCTGAGCGTGGTGGTGGTTGAACGTGGGGCTGAGATAAAACACAAGCGGGTGCAAACACACACACACACGCTCGGCCCCAACAGCAAACGACGCTGCGCTCTGCCGCTCTTTCCAGAGGTTCTCTCCCACCGCCGGGAAATGAGCCTGTGTCAGGGCGAGTCTTCCCCAAAAACACCCATCCGGGAGCTTTCTTGATGCTGTTTATCAGCAGCTGCCTGGTCGGCTCCAGCGAGGATGAGTTAACGGGAAGGACCGTGCCCGAAGGACGTCGGGATGCGAGGGACGTCGTGGGGACCTGGGTTCACTCACTCCATCTCCTCTTCCCACTACCTGGAAGCTGCTTCTTAAATAGGGAGCACAAACGCCACAAAGCTGCAGTTTCCAAAGCCGGGTTTTCCCAAAAGAACAGCCCACGGTGCTGCTGCCGGTGTCCTCCAGCGTCACGACGGGGCTGCAGGAGCCAAGGTCACCTCCCTGGCATGGTGCCACCGGCGGTGCTACCACAGGAGGCCAGCACAGCCTTCTGAGCAGCCCTGCTGGGACAAGTACCATCAGCAAAGCGCTGAAATTTCCTTTAAAAACCTGTTTTTTTCATGTAACAGCTTCTAGGCGGGAGGCAGCACACCCAGCACCCGCAGGAGAGGTGCTGGTGTGGAAGAAGGATAAACTTCAGACTTACGCCGGCCTGCAACGTCCGTTAGCGGCAGGCTGGGCTCTCTTCCTGCGGCCGGGAGGGTTTCACAACCCAGAGACAGCGAGGGGGGGAATGACGAAGAGTTTCTGGCAGCCCACAGCCTTCGGCGGCCCCACGGCATTGCTGTTACCAGCAGGTGTCAGTGGTGGCCTGGCAAAGCTCGGCCGAGGAGCCAGGCCCAAGCTCAGGAAAGGACAAAAGCCACCAGAAATAGAGCTCTGGCTACTTGGGGCACTGGCCAGCCCTGGGCCATGATGCCCGACAGCTCTGCGGTGGCTTTGCCAACGATCTGCGTGGCCAGCAGGGGGTTTATGTGTGTGGCCGGGCCGTGCTCCACATCTGGGCTTCCTCCGGCGAGAGGACCAGCTCTGATTTCACTCCTCTGGGCCACGGCGGCATCAGCAAGAGCTTCTCTTTCCCAGGCTGGAGCACACAAACAGGGAGGCTTGAAATTAAGGCTGTTCTGCCCCCCCAAGTTTGGAGGGGTGCGGATTTCCTGGGAGAGGGCAGCGCTGGGCAAGCCGTTTGCCATCGAGACATCCAGAGCATCAAAGCCACGACTGGGAGAGAAGGAGGTTGCAATCAAGGAAACGAAGCCTGACTCATCCGCTCGTCCCGTCTCTACTTACGTCACGCCCGAAAGATGCTGCAAATAACTCCAACGACCGACACACTGGGACCAGTTCAGCCCCGGGACGGGGCTCCTGCGTGGTGGCAGCGTTAATAACCACAACGGGGGGGGTTGTGGCTGCCCACACACCCGGACACTGAGGTGGAGAGAAATATTGTCGTGACAGCGACCAGGCCAGGTCTGGCTGTTCAGTGTCACCAGGTGGGAGGAGGCGAATTATTTGTCCCCCCTTAAAGGGGACAATTTTGAGCCCCGCTTGGAAATCTTGGCTGGGCCCTCCCATACCTCACCAGCAACATTCCTGTGCTCCCTGCAAAGTTTAGCAATTTTAGGACAAAACCTTTTTGGCCGCCACCCCCCCAGCCCTTGCAACACATGTTTACAGTCTAAAACCAGCACGGAGGGAACCAGGGAGGGTTGGGTTTGGGGTTGGTTGTTTTTTTTTTTTTTTTAAGCTTTATAAGCCAACGACGACAGCTTGCGTTACAGCGACAGATTAGAGATTTCCCTGTCACGTATGTGCCGTCCGGAGAGAGCTGCTGTAAAAGGAAGGAGAAGACACACGCGCTCTCCCCAAAATACGCTTGGGAGGGGGAGACTCCAGCCCTGATGTCTTGGAACGGCTTCAATCTTCCAACATGCAAAAGCCTACGCAGCATTTTATAGTCTGTTGGCATGTCATATGGAGGGGAAAAAACCCAAATCCTCCTTCTGGTAATCTATGGCTCGCATCTAATTAAGTTATAAATAAATTACGGCAAGAGAAGACAGATCTTGTACGTACACGCTTCATTCTTCACATATCAGGACGCGCCGAAGTCTCCAGAATATTGCAGTTTCAGGAGAAAGCTTGGCGGAGAGAAACCAGCTGGATAATTTATGTTTATTATCTCCACTAATATAGATTACTTCTAAGACTAAAGCTTTCACGAAGGCTGCCAAGCCCCTGGTCCGCGCTCAGGTCATTGAAATCCTGAAAAAAATATATTAATAGAGCAAGGAGGGGGGGGGTTAATCCTTGGAAAACCCTGGGGAGCAAAGGACTTGCCTGTGAGGACAGGCGACAAGAGCTGATCCTGCTTTGCTGCGCCCGGCTCCTGCACCCGACCTGTCTTTGCTCCATCAGCATGGGATGGGGGTACCGACCTCCGAGACCCCCCCCAGAAGAGGGGCAATTGTTTGCTGGCCTCACACTAAAAGGACCAAAGCGCCTGAGTCTTGGCGTGCGACTTCTCTCAAGACAAGGTGTTTCTTGTCTTCTCACTGCTCATCGGAGGAAAAATGCTTCGGTTTAGTCGTTTTATTTAGCAAACTAAAACGAGGTGAGAAATGCCCTGTGGAGAGGAGAGAGGAGCATTTTTAGATCCACCCCAGCTGACCTTAGGAGAGGGGAAACAGACTCGATGTTCATTTTTACAGAGGATCTGAAAAAAAAAAAAAAACCCCAAAATGGTTTCTTGTGCAAATTCTGCAACATTGGCAGCTGCAACTCTGCAGAGGCAGGAGAGGAAGAGGAGGGTGAGTCGTCACCACGCAGAGCGGGGCACGCACGACAAACCCATGTCACCTTCCAGACGCAACCAAAAGAGGCAAGAGGAAGTTTGAAGGCGAATAGAAAGGGCCACAAAACCCATCAGCGCGCAGCCCCGGGGGCTCCCTCAACCTCTCGGCACATCGCAGCGGACGTCAGACAGCAGGCATGAGCCTGAAAGAAAACTCACCCCAGTCAAACCTTTCTAGCTCACAACTCAAGTTCTCCCCGCTTCCTCCTTTTTTTTTTTTTTTTTTTTTTTGGCAGAGTCTGAAAGCCCGGGGTGGCAGCGAGCAGCGTGGCCTCGCCGGTGCTCGCTGCTCTCCCCAAAACACACCACCACGCTCTGCTCCAGACAGATCAAAGACAATTAAGCTGCACTTGCTACACAAAGGAACAAAGTCGGTTTTGTAACGCAGTCCCCTTGATTTTTATCTCGTTTGATTTCCTCACTAATTTGCAAAATGAGTTAATCTGCGCTAGGAAGTCATTCACGTAAATTAGCCAAGCTCTCGCTTCGTAATTCTTCGGGGTTATGGACGGCGGCGCGGGGAGCGCGCGGTGCCCGGCTGCGTACGAGGGTGCAGTTTTGAAGTCAGACTGCAGCACATTGAGTCATTGTGTTTTAATCTGGAGTTTAATGACTTGAAAAACCACACGGCGAGTTCGGCGATATCCTTTAATTGTTGGAGGTTTCTGTGCGTCACAATAAATTACACTTCCTTTGGAGAAGAAATAAATAAGGACGGAGCTGTGGGGTCAAGAGCGAGGTGGGCTGCGAGGGCAGCCGGAGCCGTGTCCCCCCCAGCCCCGTGACGTGCTGGGAAGCCACCTCGTCCAATCTGCACGATCCCTGACCCCCCCCCTCCCCACCCCAGCACTTGCTAAATACCTTTGTCGTGCTGCAAACTGAAAGGCAACTCTCCTCTCCCTTTTAATTCCAGTCTGGATAGCCGCAAAACTGGGGTGAAACCTCTAGTTCTGGTAAAGCCGTCACTGGGGTGGCCCTGCCAGGGCGAACCAGGCCACCAGCGGCAGCCGGAGCACCTTCACCCCGTAGCGCAGGCAGGTCCTACCCAACCCCGCCAAAAAAGAAATGGGGTTAGTTAAAAAGAGAAGTCCCTGACGAGGCGCGAGGAGCACCGGAGGAGGAAAACACCCAGCTGAGAGGGGAGGGTGATCCCCGTCAGCACCGAGGAGGGGAGCCCAGCCCCAAAGCACACCCAAGAGATGGGGAAACCCCCGTGGGCATCTCTCGCCACACCTGAACCCCCCCCCGTATTCCTCCGGGCCACTGCAGACAAGGGTGGATGCTTCTTCCGTCTCTAATCACGCCCCTCTGCAGAGAGTTGGTGCCTCTATCACTCACGGCATCTAACCCAGACGGGACGGGGAGAGGGCTGGACGGCGTGAGCCTCCCCACGGCGGGAGCCAGTGGCCTGACGCTCTGGAAAGGAGCCACGCTGAAACCACCCCCAGTCCTGGGGCCCCGGAGCCAGCTCCTGCGAGCGGGCGATAAAGACCACGCGAGGAGGAGGAGGAGGAGGCGGCGGCGGGGCTGAGGCCGGCACAGATAAAAGGAAAGGGAAGATCAGGGCCTGGCGAGACGGTCCGGAGCCAGGCGAGGAAACTCTTCTGTGAGGAGTCACGGGGTGCGCAGCACCCAACCAGTCCAACCAGCACCGCTGCCAGCGCACTCCCATTCCTGGGCGGGTGAGCCCCGGCCTCGAGGAGGAGGAGGAGGAGGAGGAGGAGGAGGAGGAGGAGGAGGAGGAGGGCTGCCCCACAAAGCCCCAGACCCAACTTTGCACAGGGCACAACCTTGCCAGGACGAAGCTGCACAGCAGCAACACAGGCTCTATGTGGGGATCACTCCCTTTTCCCAAGCAGACCCAGGATCTCTTGGGATTTGTGTAATTTTTTTCAGTAAACCACTCTCTTTATTATGGCAAGGAGAGAGGTCAGCCAGGGAAGCTGGGAGGGTATTTAAAGTCCAGCCCAGCTAGAGTTTAGAGAAGGAAATTTCACAATACAATTATTTTCTGACGTGATGTCATGGGCGTAATGAAACAAACAATTACAGCACGTTAAGGAGAGATCCTGTCAGGGCTTGCTGGCCCGAGATTGATTCCGATTTTCCCCTCCCCTCCGCAGATGATGCCATGTGGATGTCTCATCAAGGCCCTGCTACAAAGCTTCCCTTAAAAACAGAAAATAGGAGACAATCAGGTCTTTGTGTCAGTGCCCCGACGGCTGGGAAGAGCCCTGTAAGAACAAAGTCGCAGCAGAGAGCTGGGGATGCGTTTGGTAAACAGATTTCAAAGGGTTACTTCCCCCACAAAGGCTTTTTTTTGTTTTTTTCTTTCCCAAGGATGTCCTTGCTACGTCCCACTGCTCAATTCGACCACACGCCTCCGTCCAAACGACAGACAGAGCCCCGAAAGGGAGCTCGTCCTGCCCACACACCCCTGGGCAGGGGCATGGCTGGGGGCTGCCCCATCTCCCCAGTCCCACCAGTGCTCCGGGCACCCTCCCGGCTCCATCCTCCCCTGGAATAAACCATCCTTTAGCGCTCGCTAAGGCCTCGGATGAGGGGGTTTAACTCCGGTGTTGACCTCACGGGAAGCCACCGCCGGACGCCTGTTTACCCAGCACATACCTCAGCCAGGCAGGGCTCTTTATCTCCGAGGCACCGAGCTCGAAGCGGCAGGACTCTGCCAGGGACAGGTATGTGGGGCAGAGCCACTTCGCTGCCAAAACTAGACAGACACGGAGCTAAAAAAAGTCCCTCTCCTCCTCCCTAAAGCTTGGTCAAAAGGGGAAGAGAAACCCCGGCCTGACAAACTTCTGAAAATCGCCCCCACCCCGCTTGCCACAGAGCCTCCGCGTGAAGGGGCCTGACGCAGGATGTCGTCCCCCCCCCGAGCGGGCCAGCACTGGGGTGACGTTGGGGTGACGCCGCTCTCCGGGGTGAGGATCCCACCGAGGTGTCCGAGTGTTGCGACACCCACCCTTGCACTAGCACACCCACAGAACAGCACCCAAAATCTCCTTTTCCTTCAGCCCGCAGGCAGTCCTGCTTGCCCACTCGCGTGGGGAACGGTGGCACCCAAACCCACGGCCGGGTTTTTGGGGCGATGCCAGCCGAGGAAATCCCCTCCCCGGCTCCGTGGCTGCCTTCCCCTGGCAGCAGAGCCAGCTGCAAGGCCTGTTTGCCCACATACCAGCCCATTTTGGTCACAGACCTTCTCATGCCATGGGGCTAATTCACAGCCTGTCTAATGCCAAGGAGGAGGCAGCCTGCAAACCACCTAATTAATACAAACACAAGCCGAGTTCCATTTGCACAGAGCGCCGGGCTCTGCCTCATGCCCAAGAGCAAAAATCTGATTTTTAAAGACTTTTTTTCAGGTGTCATTTTCTCCTGAAGGATCTTTCCCCTCGCCGCTTTGCAAAAAGGAAAGGGAAAAGCAGAAAACTCATCAGCGACTCGCCCCCAGCCCTCCTGAGGGGCTGAGAGCCACAGGCCAGAGGAGCCCCGCCCCCGCCGTGCC
Organism: Strix uralensis; assembly: GCF_047716275.1. Lineage (NCBI taxonomy): Eukaryota > Metazoa > Chordata > Aves > Strigiformes > Strigidae > Strix > Strix uralensis. Next base: position 1,606,943 of record NC_134004.1, on the reverse strand, counting down.
CACACACCAGAGCGGGGTTCAGGAGAGGGGACACATGCTTGTCACAGCCAAGCCAGGACACCGGAGCGGCTGTCAGCCCTGAAGGAAGCCGAGCTGAGCTCTCTGGAGTAACTCAGCTAAAGCAGATTTGCAGGGAAGTGGTAGGAAAGGCGGCGGCCGCGAGCCCGGGAGGCAGCTGGGGTGCATGCTCCGCTCCCGAACCCCTACACCGTGCACCCCCTTCTCCCCGCCACACCGTAACGCGTGGTGAAACCCAAGGGGCCGGGGAAGACCAGCTGCCAGTCTCCCCTCGAAGCAAACCTGGGGTTTATTTTCCATTCGCCTCTCTGGGAAGCAGAGGAGCTTTTTCTACTACAATAAAAACCTTCTCAACTCTTAGCCTCGAGCAGAAAGCGAGCGCAGAAAGTTCCAGCACACGTGGTGTGTGTTCGCAGAGCCGCCGGGGAGGCTCCTCATGGAAAATGTTCAAAAATTTGGACCACGGGCAGAGTTAAGTTGCCATCAGAGAGCTGGGACCGCGAGGGAGCAGCGCTCGCAGCCTCCCAACGCAGCAGAGGACAGCTCAGCTCCGGACGGAGACGACGCACCCAGTGCAGGGTCCGGGGGGGGGCTCAGCACCCGCTGGAGAGGGGCTGTTTGCAGGTGGCAGGGGGACAAACGGCCCCATCTAGAAAAAAAATCCTCCAGTTTGGAGTTAACCCACACAAATTGTGTGAACAGAGCAGTGCTAGGAAGCTTTCTGTCCCAGCCGCAGCCTCTGCGATCTCGTCCTAGGAGCCTAACTTAGGGTCCCATCGAGCTGGGGTCTCGGTGGGTCCCCACAAGCCCTTTGAAACCTGAACCCTGCTCTGGTTTTTCAAACCTAACGACATCAAAGCGTCGCCTGAACGTCACATCCTCCGAGCTAAGGAAGAGCGAGGCCCTCGGCTGTGGTTCTTGGTGCAGCTGCCAGCGTCGGACGGTGAATTCGTCACCGTGGATCAAGAGCTTAAAAAAAAAAAAAAAAGGGGGGAGGAGGCGGTGGCCGGGGCTCCCCAGCGTGAGCGTGTTGGATGGGTGGTCTCTGGAACGTTCCTCCCTGCCCCACCTCCGAGGGCAGAGCCAGGCACAAATACAGGAACTAGGAGTCGCCCATGCGCTTCTCCGGCACCTCCAAAACAAGCTCGTCTCGACGCAAACGGCCCTGCCAGGCCGCAGGGCGAGGGGATCCCGGCGCACCCGGGCGGGCGAAGACCAGAGGGACCCTCCACCACCTGCATTTCCACGTATAAAAGAGGTGACTTGCCATCAGCCCCCCCCCGCCGCCGCGTGCTTTAGCACAAGCGGGTCTCTCCGCTCAGGGAAATCCAAGGATCAGGCTAATCCCGACTGCGGCGCGGTCTGTAATAAACCCGCGGACGCCTGCAAGCCAAGCTGCTGTAGCAACAGCCCAAAATAATGCTGCAAAACAACTCCGGGAGAGCAGCCGCCTCTTCTCGCGAGAAGGAAGCACGAGGAGTCGGATTGAGCAACATTTTTTTGCTGCCTCTCAGCTGTGACTAAATCTAGCAACTGCCTTTTTAGCCAGAGCCAGAACAAAAAAAAAAAAAAAAAAAAAAAGAAAAACACTGGAAAAGCAAGCGGAGCTCCTTTTCAGCACCAATTTCTTCCACGGCAGGAGCTTACAGCCCCCTCGCCCAGGCAGGCTCGGCATTTCCGAGGGGAAGCTGAGCAGCCCCAAGCTCACACCGTGTCCACACCCCCCGCCCCGGTCTGGTGGGAGCTTTTGGGAGACGCCAGGACTGATCCGGGGTGGGGGGGGGAGCGAGCAGGACGCCCCGCGCCAGCCACGCACGCGGGGCCGTCTTGGCCATGATGAGATCACAGCGTCCCACACCAGCACCCAACTTTAGGCTAAATATACACTTAAAGAGCCCGTTCTTCCGCCTCTGCAAGGAAATTCCCCAGGGCTTTTTTGTTTGTTTGTTTTCTAGGGGGAAGGCAGGGGGTTTTCAGCTATTCCTGAGTTTTACAATCCGTGGCTCTTTCTGAGGGCTTCCGCAGCCGAGGAGCTGAGCTGGACTCGGGTCCACACCCCAAACCTGACCCGAGACCCCCCTGGATGGCCATCGGGGCAGGACAGCGGCCTCGCACAAAACCACACTTCACTTTAGCATCACACGCAACGTCCCCCTTCTCCTCCCCACGCGTCTCTCCCCTTCCCCATTCACAGGCATCTCCCCTGTTTTTTTTCACGCAATCAGCCGCCCAAGAGTTAATTAACTCCCCAAAAGGAGTGTCAGAGTCTTCTGGCGATCGGCAGAGGCTTAATACTTCCTTCACGGGGCCAACAGAAGCGCCGGCCCGCTTGCCAACTCTGTTTGGCATCGCTCACACCCAGCTCCAGCCCTGGCACGGCTGTGCCAGTGTCCCAAACCCCCAGACGGGGCACGGAGCCGGCTGCGTGCAGCCAGGCGACACGGTTTCGCCTTCGATTTCCTCTGCCCAGCTACGGAAAAGGAACCGAGAGAAACCAACTTACCGGCAGTGTTTGCTATGGCCAGAGGCAGCCCCTGCAGCTGATGCACCTGGATCCCAGACGCTCCCAAGGCACTGAGGTTAATAGTCTGGAGGCCGGGCATGGAGGAGAGCTGGGCAGCGTTGACAGTGACAGTGCCGCTGGGGAGGGAGGCGATGGGGGTGAGCGTGGTGCTGGTGCTGCCCGTCTGCCCCAGCGACACTCCCTGCATGGGGGCCAAGGTGATTGTCTGGGCCTGGGGGTTTTGAACCTGAAGGTTTTGGAGCTGGATGGTTTGCCAGCTGACCTGCCCGTTGGGACCCACCGTAGGCGTTCGGATGATGATGGGCCCAGAGTTGGGGACAGCTTGGAGCTGCAGGTTCTGCAGGGCATCCTGCGAGATGGCTTGAGTGGCAAAGGTCTGCCCAGAGAGCGGGGTGGTCTGGAGGGCTTGGATCGCCTGCCCTCCTTGGACTAGCTGCGGCTGGATCAGGATCTGCTGCTGCTGCTGCGATTGCTGACTCTGATCCCCCTCTTTCTGCTGCCCCGGCTGCAAAGCCACCCCAGAAACTTGGCTCTGCAGAGAGTCCGAGCTCTGGACGCTGCTGACCCTCTGGGGCGTCTGCGCCTGGACGTTGGTTCCCACCGTCGCGCTGGTGGAAAAATTCATGATGCCCATGTTACTGGTGGTGGTGGTGGTGGAGTAGCTGTTGGCGTTGGTAAAAAAGGCGCCGGAACTAGCGTGAGACGTGGCCGTGTTGGTGGAACTGATGGCAGCACCCGAGGTGGCCGGCTGGGAGCTGCTGTCCGGAGAGCCGGAGCTGCTCAACGTGACGGTCTGAGAGGTGGGAGCCAGGCTGGCGGCCACGCTGTTGACGGGCAGCAAGGTGATGTTGCCGTTCAGAGCCACGGGGACGTTGGCTACGTACTGGGTTTGCCCTGAGAGGGTGTTGTTGGTCAAGCCCACGCCCTGGATGGGGACAGCCTGCTGCAGCAGGTTTGGCATGGCGATGAGGTTACTCGTCCCCGCTCGGCTCGTTATGATCTGCTGGTTCGTGCCGGGGATGATCTGGAGTTGACCAGAGGCATCCTGCTGCACGTTGACTTGGGCTGGGGTGGTGGCAAACTGGAGCTGCTGCCCATCGATGGTTTGGAATTGGGGAATGACCTGGTACTGGATATTCGGGATAACTCCCGGCAGGCCCGTGAGCACCTGCTGGTTCTGCAAGTTGGAGGCGGTCGTGACCACGTACTGCCCCGCGCTCACGGGCCGGCTTTTGGAGGCGTCTCCGCCGTTGCTGCCGTTGCTGCCCTGTTCCTTGGAGGCCGTGGGCGTGCTGGAGCCGGCAGAAATGATTTGCCAGCCGTTAGCGGACTGGGCGATCTGAGCGGCGGCGGCTGTGAGGTCCAGCTCGCCGCTCCCGCCTTGCTGGCCCTGGGAGCTGTTGGAATTCTCGTTGGGAGACTCGATCCTGCTGCAGGTGGCTGCCAGCAGAGCCAGCGGGGAAGGCTGCGATTCCTGGGAAGGAGAGGAGGAGTTAAAGGACGTGGGAGGCGGCCCGATGGGCAGGCCAAAAATAAAAAAAAAAAAAAGCGGGCGGGGGGGGGGGGGGGGGGGAATAATTAAAAGAGAAAGCAGGGAGGAGCGTACTTGGAAAAGATAAACACTCCTTCCTGAGAAAACCCACCCACAGCCGGAAAAATACAACTGCCAGACACAGGGCTGTCAGGCCGGGACAGACTGAACCCACAGGGAAAAACCCTCTGGGAGGGAGGAAAGGGGAGGGAGTCTGCATGTAAAAGGGAAGGAGATGTCTCCTCCACCCCAAAGCGGGCAAATCGCCCCACAGGAGAACAACTCTGGGGAAGTACAGTCGCTCCTGGGCACCCCGACCTGGCAAAGGGCCAGTCGGGGCTGCGGTGTTTACTGGGAGCCGGGGAACTGTCAGGTTTTTGAGGGCACCCTGCAGAGCTGGGGGAGGAGGGGAAGCCACGGGCGCTTCGGGTCGGCAGGGCCTTTGGCAGCGTGACGATCCCCCAGCACTCACTCACCCTCCTCTTCCTCTCCCCGGGGAGAGGAGCCGGCGTAACGCTCGGCTGGGCCAAACAAACACATCGGCCCGGCCCTGGACTTTGCCACGGGGACAGCGAGTTCCCCGGGGCGAGAGGCGCCGGCTTGGGGCTGTTCCTCCCTCCCTGCACTCACCTGGCCCTCCCCACTGCCTGTGCTGCTGTTACTGCTGGCATCTCCTTCGCCCTTCTCGGGCTTCACTGTCGACATCTCCTCGGGACTCTCTTGGTCTGCGCGGGCGGGAAACGACAGCGGGAGTTAAAGACATTTCGGGGCAGGAAAGGGGGATCGGGAGTGCGAGGACACATGGGGAGTCGCAGGAGGGCTGGGCAGAGCGGGGGGGCACGGCACGCTGTCAGGCACTCGGGGGGGGACCGTGCGCTGCTCGGGCACCGGCGCGAAGGGGCTGGGAACCGGAGGGAGCTGCCAAAGGGGAGCTGGCAGCGGGACAGGCGGAGGAGGACCCGGCCCTGCTCCAGGCCCCAGCTCCTCCCTACCCGCTCGGGACACTCCCTGGCCCCCGTCGAGGTCCTCCCCGGGCCTCCCCTTTGCCGTCCCCGCTGGCCTGGAGCACACCTCCCGCCCCGGCCCTCCGTGGATCCACCCCGGCAGCCCTTTCCCTGCCCTGCCCACGGGATTCCCCACCGTGGAGCCAGCCCACGGGGCTCCCCAGGCCGGGACTCCCCCATCCGTGCTCCCTCTGACCCCCACCGCACGGGGCGGGGGGGTGTCGCTGCTCCCCCCAAATCCCTCCTCAACCACCCCCCCGGCCGAGGACCTGCCCACACCCCCAGCACCCCTTTACCAGGGTCCCCTCCAGCCCCCCAGCATCGCTTCCGTGGACTATCACCCCCCCTCGCCCCCCCCCGAAACACACCCAGCAGGTCACACCTTCCCCACGGCTCCCCCCCCCGCACGCATCCGCCCTCGCAAGGCGCCTTCCTCGGGGGCTGGGGGGAAGCGCCCCCCCCTCGCTCCGGTACCTGCTCTCACAGCCGCCCCCCCCCCCGCCCAGGCCTACACCCTCCCCCCGCAAAAATCCTCCTCTCCGCGCCCGATCCCCCGGGATCCTCCCTCACACACCCCCCCCGCCTCGATTACCGGGACCTCCCCCATCCCGCTCCCCCCCCGCCGCCGCCGCCGCCTTCGCCCCCTCCTCCGCTCCCAGCCCGGCCCGGCCCGGCCGCCGGGTCCCTCCCCCGAGGCCTTCCCCCTCCCCCGGGTCCCTCCCCCGGCAGGTCCCCCCGGCGCGGCGAGGCGAGGCGAGGCCCGGCCCGGCGGGGCCCGGCCCGGCGTGGGGCGGGGCCGCCTCTGGCCCCTCCGAGCGGGCGGGCGCCGTCGTCTGCGTGTGCCTGGGCGGCCGTGCGCCCCTCGCCCCCCTCCCGCCGGCGCGGCGGGCCCGTCCTTACCGCTCATGGTGGCCGGGGGGGGCGAGCCCGAGCGGCGGCGGGGCGGGGGGGCGGAGGGGCGGGCGCGCCCGGCTCGCTGACGAGGCGGCCTAACCCCGCCGGTGACCGCCAAGGGGCTGCCGAGGGAGGGAGCCGCGCGCCGCGGCCCCGGCCCCGCGGCCCGCCCCCTCCGCCGCGTCCGCCAATGGGACGCCGCCGCGGGCGGGCGAGTGACGGGCGGAGTGGCCATTGGGAAGCGAGGGCGGGCCGGCGGGGGGGGGAGGGAGGCGGGAGGGGCACCGCCCCCGCCGCCCCGCCCCGTGGGGGAGGGGGAGCGCGGCGGGCGGCGGCCAATGGGGGAGCGGGGGGGGCGGGCCGGCGGTGGCGGGGGCCAATCGGCGCCCGCGCGGGCTCGCAGGGAGACCCCGTATGGGAGCGGCCGCGGCGGCGTGGGATGCGGCGTGATGGGCGTGCGCCGCCGCCAATGGGTAGGGGAAGGCGGGGCGGAGGAGTGACTGGCAGCGCGGACCGCCAACCGGCCGCGCGGTTGTCGCCCCGGGGGAAGGCGGGCTCGCACACTGACGTGCGCGCTGCCCAATCCTAGCTCGGAGGCGGTGGCCGCGGCGGAGAGCCGCGCCAATGAGAACGGCGGTCCGTCTCAAACTGGCCAATAAGTCCCGCGAGGAGGCGGGGCGAGCGGCCGGGCTGCGCCCTTGGAGGGACGGCTTGGCGGCGCCGGGAATGTGGCGGAAAAGGCGCCATTTTGGTGCTGGCTCCGCCCCGGCCGCGGCCGCCGCTTTGCCCGGAGCCGGGCGACCCCGACCCCGGGCGGCGTCCCCGCGGTGGCCACGCCGGCTCGGTAACCCAGGCCGTGTCGCGATAGCGCCGCTCTTCGCCCTCCCGGTGACCTTTTTCTGTCACGAGCCACCTCCAGCCCTGTCGCGACAGCTGCCCTCCGCGTGTGACATGTCCTCACAGGCCCGCGGCGGGGCCTCGTCACTGTGTAAACACCCCCAGGGCCCAGTCACCGCAGCGGGCCCTCAAGTCCCTGTCATGACATGCCCTGCCTCCTGTCACAGCACCCAGCCGTGTCGTGACCGGGACTGTCACCGCAGGGACACCGTGGCCTCTCCCCGCCTCAGGCAGGAGCTCTTGGGGTCAACCCTGCTCTGGGAATGGGGGCGGGGGGCGGTTTTGGGGGGTTCCACAGCGAAAAGCCACTAGTTTACAAAAAATGAAGTTTTTTGAAGGCAAACGAAACATGAGGGTCCCTGGGGGACGTGACCGTGTGGCCACCCCGGCAGCGGGAGACGGGCGCAGCTGGTGACAAACTGGGGGGGGGGGGGGACGACACAAGGAGTGACGTTTATCTATTACTATTTTTTTGTTTTCCAGCATCAAAGCCACACACCCCACACGACACCGTCCCCCCCCCTGAAGCCGCCTTGTCACCCGCTGCCTCTCCCCACCGGCCACCGCCCTTTGATGTCCCCAGGTAATGGGGGGCCACGGCGCAGGGAGCCCCCCCGCAGCACCCCCCCCACAGCCCCGCTGTTGATTTTGGAGGCGCTACCAAGGCCAGCGATCCCCTTGCCCGGCTCCCCACCGGCCGCCCGGATGCCGTCTTCGTTGTGACCTTTTTTATTTTCCACTTTTTTTGGCCTAATTCCTTTCATCCTGCGGCTGGAAAAGGGCCGTCGCTCACCGCGACCTCACCCCGTTTCCAGCGGAACTGTTTTATTTCGGCTTCTCGGCGCGGCACCGGCCCCGAGCCCCCGGAGTCATTAAAATAACACCGGACAAAAAGCAAAGACCCACCCGCGGAGGTGAAATAAAACCAACCCCCCCTCCGGCAACCAGTGGTTTTTGGGGACAGCCCCTCATCCTGGCTCCAGTGCCTCACGGAGCCCGTCCCCCAAAACCCCAGCAACGGGGAGGGGACAACCGTCCTGTCCCCTCGCTGTCAAGGGAAGTGGTGGCTTTGTCCCCCCTCCCTGTGCCGGGGGGATGTGGCCGCTATTTCACCCCAGACCCCGCTGTGGTCTTGAAGTTACCACTCCTGCCTCTGCCATCGGGGGGGTCCTGGTCCCTGTGTCCCCCCGCATCAAGCAAACGCGGCGCTTCCTTTCATCCGGCCTCACGTCCTGCAGTGGTGGCACTTGGGGACATGTAGGGACACAGAGCGTGTGTCCACCCCGCCCCGTGCCTCAGTTTCCCCTCCTGACCCACTGTCGTGGCACTTGGGGACACAGAGCGTGTGTCCACCCCACCTCATGCCTCAGTTTCCCCTCCTGACCCACTGGGGTGGCACTTGGGGACATGCAGGGACACAGAGCATGTGTCCACCCTGCCCCGTGCCCCAGTTTCCCCTCCTGACCCACTGCGGTGACACCTGGGGACACCGAGCATGTGTCCACCCCACCCCGTGCCTCAGTTTCCCCTCCTGACCCACTGGGGTGGCACTTGGGGACACAGAGCATGTGTCCACCCCGCCCCGTGCCTCAGTTTTCCCTCCTGACCCACTGGGGTGGCACTTGGGGACACAGAGCATGTGTCCACCCTGCCCCGTGCCTCAGTTTCCCCTCCTGACCCACTGTCGTGGCACTTGGGGACATGAAGGGACACAGAGTGTGTGTCCACCCCACCCCGTGCCTCAGTTTCCCCTTCTGACCCACTATGGTGGCACTTGGGGACACAGAGCATGTGTCCACCCTGCCCCGTGCCTCAGTTTCCCCTCCTGACCCACCGGGGTGGCACTTGGGGTGCAGTGCCACCGGGGAAGGGGACAAACTCGGGGTTTCTGTTCGTTTGTCCCCGTTGTGGCGTCCCCGGGGCCGGTGACGCTGCCGGGGCCGTGCTTGGCAGCCAAAGGGTCCCCAGAAGGGTCTGACCCGGCGCTGGGGAGGGCACAAGGTGGGTGGGGGATGTGGGTCTGTCCCCATCCTGTCACTGTCACTGTCACTGTCACCGGAGCTCAGTCCCGGCCCACTCCTCACGCGGCCTCCTCCTCCTCCTCCTCCTCCTCCTCGTCCCGCTGGGGGGGGGACAACGGGGGACAACCCCCCACCCCACCCTGCCGGGGGCCTGGGGGCCGTGGGGGGGCTGGGGCTGGTCTGGGGGGGCTGGGCAGAACCACCGCAGGGCCCCCCCCTCCGTTAGATCTTCACGCCCAGTTGGGACCCCCCCTCACCCCCCCAGCACCCCATTACTCCCATCACGATCGTCACCCCATTAACCCTCCTCCAGTAGCCCCCCACCATTAGCCCCCCATTAACCCCCCCCAGTTACCCCCATTGGGTCCCCCTTCCATCCAGCAACCCCCCACCCCATAAGGACCCCCCCAATTAATCCCCCCATGAACCCCCCCCAGTTACCCCCATTGGGACGCCCCCCAGTACCCCCCCCACCCCAGTAGCACACCATTAACCCCACTGCCCCCCCGCCCCAGCACCCCACTGTCTCCCGTTAGCCACCCCCCTTAGCACCCCAGGCCGCGCCCCCTTCCAGTCCTTCCCAGTCCCTCCCAGTCCCTCCCAGTCCCTCCCAGTCCCTCCCAGTCCCTCCCAGTCCCATCTCCCCCTGGTGGCCGCAGAGGGTCGGTCCCGCCCCCGGGCGAGGGTCTCTACTGCCGCCTGGCGGGGTCGCCTGGCCCGGCTGTCCCAGCCCTGTCCCCAACAGTGTCCCCAGCCCTGTCCTGTCCCCAGCAGTGTCCCGTCCTGTCCCCAGCCCTGTCCCCAACCCTGTCCTGTCCCCATTAGTGTCCACAACCCTGTCTTGTCCCCAACACTGTCCTGTCCCTGTCCCCAATAGTGTCCCCAACCCTGTCCTGTCCCCAGCAGTGTCCTCAGCAGTGTCCCCAGCCCTGTCCTGTCCCCAACAGTGTCCTGTCCTGTCCCAAACATTGTCCTCAACCCTGTCCTGTCCCCACAGTGTCCCCAACCCTAACCCTGTCCTGCCCTGTCCCCAACAGGGTCCCCAGCTCTGGCCCCGTCCTCACCCCAACCCTGTCCTGTCCCTAACAATGTCCCCAACCCTGTCCTCATCCCAACTCTCTTCTGTCCCCAACCCTGTCCTGACCACATTCTTGTCCCCAACCCTGTCTTTGTCCCCATCCCCAGCCCTGCCATTTCCCAGGGCTGTCCTGTCCCTGTCCTGCTCCTGTCCCCAACCCTGTCCTGGCCCTGTCCCCATCCCTCCCCTGGCCCCAACCTTGTCAATGCCCTTTCTTTGCCCTGTGCCACTCCCTGTCCCCATCCCTGTCCCCAACGCTACCCCTGTGTCCCCCACCCCATCCATGTCACTGTCCTGTCCCAGTTCCTCTCCCCATCCCTGTCCCCATCCCTGTCCCTGTCCCCAAACCTCTCTCTTTCTGTGACGCTGTCCCATCCCTGTCCCTGTGCTAGCTCTCCTGCTGTCCCCATCCCTGTCCCTTTCTTGTCCCCAACCCTGTCCCTAACCCAGTCCCTGTCCCCATCCCTGTCCCATCCCCATCCCCATCTGCCTCAGCACTGGGGACACAGGACGGGGACCAAGGAGCACTCAGCTCTGGCCAGGGGGCGTGGACCAGTATGGGGGCAAACTGGAAGGGGGAACAGGGGCACTGGGACCAATCTGGGGGGAACAGGGGCACTGGGGTAGGTAATGGGGGCACTGGGACCAGTCTGGAAGTGAATGGGGACACTGGGGTGGGTGCTGGGAGCACTGGGACCAGTTTGGGGGCACAGAGAGGCACTGGGACCAGTCCAGGAGGGAAGGGGGACACTGGAATAAGGAATGAGGATGTTGGGACCAGTTTGGGGCAGAGGGAGAGGCACTGGGGTGGGTAACGTGGACACTGGGACCAGTTTGGGAGGGAATGGGGATACTGGGATGAGGAATGGGGGCACTGGGGTGGGGCATGGGGGCACTGGGACCAGTCTGTCAGGGAAAGGGGGACACTGGGATGAGAAATGGGGGTACTGGGACCAGTTAGGGGGGGCAGAGGCACTGGGGTGGGTGACATGGACACTGGGACCAGTCTGGGATGAAATGGGGATACTGGGATGAGGAATGGGGGCACTGGGGTGGGGCATGGGGGCACTGGGACCAGTCTGTCAATGGAGGGGGACACTGGGATGAGAAATGGGGGTACTGGGACCAGTTAGGGGGGGCAGAGGCATTGGGGTGTGTAATGCAGACACTGGGACCAGTCTGGGAGGGAATAGGGATACTGGGATGAGGAGTGGGAGTACTGGGACTACTTAGGGGGGGCAGAGGCACTGGGGTGGGTAATGCAGACACTGGGACCAGTCTGGGAGGGAATGGAGATACTGGGATGAGGAATGGGGGTACTGGGATGGGTTATGGGGGCACTGGGACCAGTCTGGGAAGGAATAGGGATACTGGGATGAGGAGTGGGGGTACTGGGACCAGTTAGGGGGGGCAGAGGCACTGGGATGGGTAACATGGACACTGGGACCAGTCTGGGAAGGAATGGGGATACTGGGATGAGGAATGGGGACACTGGGGTGGGTCACGGGGGCACTGGGGTGGTTGGGGGGGGCAGTGGGAGCAGCCTGGGGTGCCCAGCCCCCCGGCCCCCCCCCCCCGGGAGCGTCCCCCCGGGCCCCCCCGCAGGTCGCGGCCACAGAGGAATCAGGGCGACGCCGGGCGACTCCCAGCAATTTTGGGTTGGGAACCGCAGAAATGCAGCGTGGCACGAGCCAGCCCGGCCCGACCGCGGGGACAGGGACGGGGACGGGGACAGGGCACGGCCCGGGGGGGGGCCAGGCCACCGCGGGGGGGGGGGAGGGCCCAGGACACTGAGGGGGGGACCTGGGGGCACCCAAGGCACCACCTGACAGCTTTGGGGGGACCCAGGGCATCGGGGGGGGGGGGGGGCGGGGGGGTGTCTCACGGCAGGAGGGGGGGCCCTGACAGCTTGAGGGAGGGTCCCAGAGAATGGGGGGGGGGGGTGACCCTGGGAGCGCGGGGGGGTGGTCGCAAGGCTTGGGGGGGGTCCCCTGGCAGTCTAGGGGGGGGTCACAGGGCTTGGGGGGGGGGGACCTGGGGGGACCCAAGGCATCATGTGGGGGTCCCAGGGCCTGGGGGGGGTGATGGTCGCCTGGCAGCCTGGGGGGGTCACAGGAGACCATGGGGGGGGTTCCTGGCAGCCTGCGGGGGGGGTCACAGCGCTTGGGGGGGACTCAAGGAATCATGAGGGGGGGTCCCAAGGCCTGGGGGGGATCCACTGGCAGGCTGGGGGGTGTCCCAGGGCTTGGATGGGGGGACCTGGGGGGACCCAAGGCACCACGGTCCCTGTCAGCTTGGGGGGGGTCCCAGGGCACCATTGGGGGGGTCCCTGGTAGCTTGGGGGGGGCAAAGTGCTTGGGGGAACCTGGGAGGGGGACACCAAGATTGCCAGGGGGGCCCTTGGCAGCCTAAGGGGGACCCAGGACACCACGGCAGCTTGGGGGGGGCGGGGGGGAAGCAGGATCTTGGGGGGGGGGGGGGCTTTTGGCGACCTGGGGGGGTCCCAGAACTCCTGGGGGGGTCCTTTGGCAGCTGGAGGGGGGTCAGGCCCCCCAATGCCACCCCCGCGGCCGCCGCTGCCACCGCTTTGATGTGGCTTCTGCACCGCAGCGCAATGGGAGCCACATGGCGGGGGGGGGGGCGGGATGGAGGGGGGGGGGGGGCACACAGCGGGGAGGGGGGGGACACACAGATGGGGGACAGACGGATGGGGGTGCAGAGTAGGGGGCTCCTCCGTGGAACCTGGGGTCCACCCCTGTCACCCCGGGGTGTCTCTGGCCATGCTGGGGGGGGTGTGTGGCCATCGTGGGGTGGTGGGGGGGGCGGGTGTCGATCCCTGTCCCCCCCCCCGCGTCGCTCCCCGTGTCCCCGCGGGCCGGGCCTGTCCCCCGTGGCCACCGCAGTTATTTCAGGCCCGGCCGGGGGATAATTAGAGGGTGGGGAGGAAGCGCCGCGGGCGTGGGCACGGCTCGGCCCCGGGGCAACCTCTGCCCCCGGCTTCCCCGGGCCCGGGGACCCCCAGCCCCCCCCGGGCCCCTCGTCCCTCCCGCTCCCCCCTTGTCTTTTAGGGTCCCCCTGTGTTCCCCCTCCCTTCCCCCATCCCCAGTGTCCCTTTGGGTGCCTCCGGATCCCCTGGGTCCCTGCAGGTGCTCCTGGTGTCTTTGGGTCCCCCCTATGACCCCCTTGGTCCCCCCAAATCTCCCCCAAGTCTCCCTGGCTCCCCCCATGACCCCATGGCCCCCCCAAATCTTTCCCCATGACTCCTTGGCTCCCCCCATGACCCCATGGCCCCCCCAAATCTCCCCCATGTCCTCCCTGGCTCCCCATGACCCCATGGGTCCCCCCAAATCTCCCCAAGTCCCCTGGCTCCCCCATGTCCCCATGCCCCCCCCCAAATCTCCCCATGTCCTCCCGGATCCCCCATGTCCCCATGGGTCCCCCCAAATCTCCCCCAAGTCCCCCTGCTCCCCCATGACCCCATGGCCCCCCCAAATCTTCCCCATGACTCCTTGGCTCCCCCCATGACCCCATGCCCCCCCCCAAATCTCCCCCATGTCCTCCCGGATCCCCATGTCCCCATGGGTCCCCCCAAATCTCCCCCAAGTCCCCCCTGGCTCCCCCCATGTCCCCATGCCCCCCCCAAATCTCCCCCATGTCCTCCCGATCCCCCATGTCCCCATGGGCCCCCCCAAATCTCCCCAAGTCCCCCTGGCTCCTCCATGACCCCATGGATGCCCCACCCAAGTCCCCCATGACCCCCCGGCTCCCCCCCATGTCCCCATGGGTCCCTCCCCAATCTCTTCCAAGTCCCCCTGGCTCCCTCCATGTCCCCATGGGCCCCCCCAAATCTCCCCCATGACCCCTGGCTGTCCCCATGGGTCCCCCCCCAATCTCCCCCATGTCCCCCTGGGTCCCTCATACAGCCTCCAGGTCCCCTACGTTCCCCTGGGACCCCCCAGATCCCCCCCCTCCATTTCCCCTGTGTACTCATAGACCCTCCACATCCCCCCTAACCCCCCTCCCATCCCCCCAGACCCTATAGATCCCCCCAGACCCTATAGATCCCCCCAGACCCTCATCTTCCCCCTCCCCACCATGAGACCATGAACTTGAGTGGGGTGAAGGTGGGATGCTGGGGGGGGGGGGGGGCCCACACAGCGGGTGAAAGGCCGAGCCAGCGGGGTGCTGGTGGTGACTGGGGGTGCTCAACCCACTACGAGCCCTCAGAGACTCCCCACTGTCCCCCCCCCACCCGTCCCCCGTCCCCCCCCCCGGTCCCCGCGGCCGGCTGGAGCCCGCGGGTGCTGGCACGTAGTGGCCCGGCGCACCACACACGCGCTGGGGCCGCCGCTATTTCGGGGCCTCCGACCGCAAAAGAAACATCCGGGGGCCGGAGCGTGGCGGGAAGGGGGTGGGGGGGTGGGGACACACACACACACACACACACACACACACACACGAGGGACGGGGGGGGGACACACACGCGGTGGCCACCACCGCCGAGTGGGGTGGGGGCACCTGGGGCCACCCCTGGTGTCCCCCGGCTGGTGGCCTGTCGTGGGGCGCGAGGACTCTGGGTTATGGGGGGGGGCGTTGGGGACATCGTGCCGGGGGGACGTGGGGACACTGGGGATACTGGGGGGGGGGGCACTGTGCCACTGGGGACACTGGGCTGGGGGTACAACATTCCCAGTGCCCCTGGTGCTCCGTTCCCAGTGCTCCCCATCCCCAGTGCCCCAGTCCCTACTCCCAGTGCCCCCAGTCCCTATTCCAGTGCCCCCAGTCCCTGTTCCCAGTGCTCACAGTCCCCATTCCCAGTGCTCCTCATTCTCAGTACCCCAGTCCCTGTTCCCAGTACCCCCAGTCCCTACTCCCAGTGCTTCAGTCCCTATTCCAGTGCTCCCATTTTCCCATTCCCAGTGCTCCCAGTCCCTATTCCCAGTGCTCCCCATTCTCAGCGCCACATTTCCCACTCCAGTGCTCCCAGTGCCTATTCCCAGTGCTCCCCAGTCCCCATTCCCATTGCTCCCATTTCCCATTCCCAGTGCCCCCAGTCCCTATTCCCAGTGTCCCCAGTCCCCATTCCCAGTGCTCCCCATTCTCAATGCCCACATTCCCCATTCCCAGTGCCCCCAGTGCCTATTCCAGTGCTCCCAGTCCCTATTCCCAGTGCTCCCATTTCCCATTCCCAGTGTCCCCAGTCCCTATTCCTAGTGCTCCTAGTCCCCACTCCCAGTGCCCCCATTCTCAGCACCCACATTCCCCATTCCCAGTGCCCCAGTCCCTATTCCAGTGCTCCCAGTCCCTATTCCCATTGCTCCCATTTCGCATTCCCAGTGCCCCAGTGCCTATTCCCAGCGCTCCCAGTCCCCATTCCCAGTGCCTCCCATTTTCAACGCCCACATTCCCCACTCCCAGTGCCCCCAGTCCCCATTCCCAGTGCTCCAGTGCCTATTCCCAGTGCTCCCATTCCCCATTCCCATTGCTCCCATGGTTCCCATTCCCAGTGCCCCCAGTCCCTATTCCCAGTGCTCCCAGTCCCCATTCCCATTGCTCCCATTTCCCATTCCCAGTGCCCCCAGTGCCTATTCCCAGCGCTCCCAGTCCCCACTCCCAGTGCTCCCCATTTTCAACGCCCACATTCCCCACTCCCAGTGCCCCCAGTCCCCATTCCCAGTGCTCCCAGTGCCTATTCCCAGTGCTCCCATTCCCCATTCCCATTGCTCCCATTTCCCATTCCCAGTGCCCCCAGTCCCTATTCCCAGTGCTCCCATTCCCCATTCCCAGCGCTCCCATTTCCCATTCCAGTGCCCCCAGTCCCTATTCCCAGTGCTCCATTCCCCATTCCCAGCGCTCCCATTTCCATTCCCAGTGCCCCCAGTCCCTATTCCCAGTGCTCCCAGTCCCCATTCCCATTGCTCCCATTTCCCATTCCCAGTGCCCCCAGTCCCTATTCCCAGTGCTCCCAGTCCCCATTCCCATTGCTGCCATTTCCCATTCCCGGTGCCCCCAGTCCCTATTCCCAGTGCTCCCGGTCCCCATTCCCCATTGCTCCCATTTCCCATTCCCAGTGCCCCCAGTGCCTATTCCCAGCGCTCCCAGTCCCCACTCCCCAGTGCTCCCCATTCTCAGCGCCCACATTCCCCACTCCCAGTGCCCCAGTCCCCATTCCCAGTGCTCCCAGTCCCTATTCCCAGTGCTCCCATTCCCCATTCCCATTGCTCCATTTCCCATTCCCAGTGCCCCCAGTGCCTATTCCCAGTGCTCCCAGTCCCCACTCCCAGTGCTCCCCATTTTCAACGCCCACATTCCCCACTCCCAGTGCCCCCAGTCCCCATTCCCAGTGCTCCCAGTCCCCACTCCCAGTGCCCCCCCCACGACACATGGAAGCCATTCGTGGGCTGATTTTCTCTCCCCTTTGAAGGGCCGCGGTGCCCCCGGCCCAGCTGCTGCCGCTCACCGCAGGACTCCCGGGTCCCGCGCTCCGCACAGGGGGGGCCGCGGTTACAACTGGGGGGGGGGGGTGTCCCCTGGCCTCTGGGGACAGACACCGGGATGGGGACAGGGACATCTCCAGCCCTGCAACCTCTGTCCTGCTGAGAACCCCCCAGACTCATGTCATGGGGGCTGAGACGCCCCAAACTCATGTCGGGGGGGGCTGAGACCCCCCCCCAATATGTGTCATGAGGACTGAGAACCACCCCAAAGTTGTGTCATGGGGCTGAGAACCCCCAAACTCATGTCGTGAGAGTTAAGAC
Organism: Strix uralensis; assembly: GCF_047716275.1. Taxonomy (NCBI): domain Eukaryota; kingdom Metazoa; phylum Chordata; class Aves; order Strigiformes; family Strigidae; genus Strix; species Strix uralensis. The sequence continues at coordinate 1,590,218 of NC_134004.1, read as the reverse complement.
CTCCCCATACTCATGTCAGGGGGCGAGACCCCCCAAATTTGTGTCATGGGGGTTGAGACCCCCCAAACTCATGTCAGGGGGCTGAGACTCCCCGAACTCATGTTAGGGGGGCTGAGACCCCCCCAATTTGTGTTATGGGGACTGAGACCCCGCCCCCCAAAGTTGTGTCATGGGAGCTGAGACCCCCAAACTTGTCAGGGGGGGCTGAGACCCCCAAACTCATGTCAGGCCAGGGCCTGAGACCCCCCCAAACTCGTGTCGGATGGGGGCAAATGAGTCAGGATGGGGGAAGGCTGGAAGGACGTTGGGCTGGAGGATGGGCCATGGGGAAGGGGCCCCCCCGGGCCCCCCCCTCGCCCCCGCGAGCAAGCCCAGGCGTCCGGCTGGGGTATAAATACCCGGTAATTGCGGGGGCCCCGATCGCGGCCGTGGGGCGCGTGGGCAAGCCGGGCCCGGCGCCGCCCTGTAATCAGCCCCCGCCACCGCCAGCCCTCGCACCCCCCCCCGCACCCCTCGGTGGGCGACCGCCAAGCTTTGAAGGGTCCCGGGGGACACGGTGGGGGGGTCCCCACCACCCCCAAAAATGAGGAGAGACCTAAACCCCAATTCACACCCCCGGGAATTCGGGTGGTTCCCAACACGCCCCCCCCCCCCCCCCCCCCCCCGTAGTGAACCAAACCCTCGCGGTCGACGCCGGTGGGAGCCAAACCCCCTGTGACCCCCCAAAAAACCCCGTGGGCCGAGGAAGAGGAGGGATGGAGCGGCTGTCCCAGTTTGCTCCCAGTTTGTGGGCAGTGGAAGTCCCAGCAAACGGGTCGGCGGGGGGGGGACGGGGACTGGGGGAAGGAGGGGGGGGGGGACGGTGGTTGCGGCCTTCGGCGGGCGGCCGCGGCGCCGGCGGCTCCGGAGCGGAAAGCCCTGACTCAGGGCTGGGAAAGGGCCCCGCTGGCTCCCAAACGGCCGTGTCGGGGGAAAAAAATAGGAAAGGGGGAAAATAAAAAAGAAAAGGGGAAAATAGGAAGAAAAAGGGAAAAAAAAAAAAAAAGGGGGGGGGGAGAAAAAGGGGGAAAAAAGGGAGTGGTTGGAATAACCTCTCTGTAGTGGGGAAACTGAGGCATGGGGGGATCCCCAGCTCCGGGGCCACTCGTGTCCCTGTCCCCAACCCTGTTCCCCTGCAAGTGTCCCTGGTCCTTGTCCCCAGCTCCACATCCCCCCTGTCCCCATCCTTGGTACCCCCAACCCCATCCCTGGGCCTCTTCTGTCCCCATCCCTGGTACCCCCTGTCACCATGCTGTCCCTGGGTCCCCCTGTCCCCAGCCCTGTCCCAGCCTTGTCCCATCCCTGTCCCTTGTCCCTCCTGTCCCCATCCCTGTCCCAGCCCTGTCCCCAGCCCTGTCCCTGGTCCCCTGTCCCCATCCCTGTCCCCATCCCAATCCCAGCCCCATCCTGGCCCAGTTCCATCCCGTCCTGCTTCATCCCCATCCCTGATACCCCCATGTCCCTCCTGGTTCCCGTCTGTCCCTGTCCCCATCCCTGTCCCATCCCTACCTTGCCCCTGTTCCCAGCCCTTGACCCCCCCAGCCCCACCCCAGCCACCCCCCTCCCCCAGCCCTGCTCCATCCCCACTGGGCACCGTTTTGGGGTGGTTTTGTCCCATCTCTCACCCCGGATCCCCCCTCCCCCTTTGCCCCTTTCCCCTCCCCAGCCCTTTTTTCCCCCTTTTGCCTTTTTCCTTCCCTCCTTCCCAGCACTTTCCCTCCATCCCCTCCTTCCCCTTCCCCCCCACCTCCCCCTTTCCCCCCCAGCCTCTTTCCCTTTTCCCCTTCCCCTTCCCCTTCCCTTCCTGCCACCGCAGCCCCTCAGCCCTTCCCTCCCTCTCCCCACTCCTCTCCTTTCCCCTTCCCCCTCTCCTGCCCCCCCCAGTCCCTGTCCCCCAGCCCCCACCTCCCTCCCCCGGCCTTCAGCCTCCCTGTATTCCCCCATTCACAACTTTTTTCTTTACTTCTTTCTTTTATTTTTCTTTGGTTTTATATTTCTATTATTTTGCTTCTCTTTTTATATTCATTTTCTTTTTCTATTGTTTTCTTTGTCTTTCCTTGTATCTTTATTTTCCCTTCTTTTCTTTTCCTTTCCTCTTTTCCTTTCCTCTTTTCCTTTCTCTTTTCCTTTCTCCCTTCCTCTCTTCTCCTTCCCTTTCTTTCCTTCCCCTTCTCTCTCTCCTTTCTTTTCTCTTTTCCTTCCTAATTTCTTTCCCTCTTCCAATTCCATCTTCTTTTTGCTCACACTCTTTTCCTCCTTTTCCTCTTTTCCTTCCCTTTTTCCTGTCCCCTTTTCCTTTTCCCTTTCCCCTTCCCCCTGCCCTCCCTTCCCCCGACACCCCCCCCCGGTGTGTCCCCCCCCCCCCCCCCCGGCGAGGGGCGGTTCGGGGCAGGGCTCCCGGCCCCGGTCCCGGCCCGGCCCAGCCCCGCCGCAGCGGCACAGCGGGGCGGGCGGCCGCCGCGGAGCTCCCTCCCTCCCTCCCTCCCGCACCGAGCCCCGGCACCCCGGGACACCGGCACCCCGGGACACCGGCACCCCGGGACACCGACACCCCGATACCGGCACCCCGACGGCGGCATCCCGCGGCCGGTACCAACCCCCGGCATCCCCGGAGCCCCGGAGCGCGGTGAGGAGCCCCGGGACAGGGACCCTTCGGGATAAGGGACACCCCCCCCACCCCCCCCCGGGACAGGGACCCCTCGGGATACGGGACCCGGCAGGATGGGGGATCCCCGCCCCCCCCCCCCCGCCTCCCCGCTCCCGCCCCGGGGACAGGGACCCCGGGATACGGGACTCGTGGGGTGGGGGATCCGCACCGGGGTGGGGGAGACCCCCGGGGAACGGGACCCACCACGACAGGGACCCTGTGGGGATGGGGGACCCCCCCCTCCGGGACCGGGACACTCCGGGATGGGGACCCCCCCCCCCTCCTCCCTGGGACAGGGACCCCCCAGGATACGGGACTGGGCAGGATGAGGGAGCCCCTCCGGAATGGGAGCCCCCCCCGGGGTATGGGACCCTCCAGGACAGGGACACTCTGGGGAGGGTGACACCCCCCCCCCCCAAACCCGGGACAAGGACCCCCTCCAGAATGGGGGAGCCCCCCCCCGGGATACGGGACCCTGCCGGGATGGGGGATCCCCTGGGACAGGGACCCTCTGGGACAGGATCCCCCCAGGGAAAGGAGACCCCCCTCGAGTCAGGAAGGGTCCCCTGGGATATGAGACCCCCCCGGAAAGTGGGGGACCCCCCCCCTTCCCACCATGGCACGGCCTGGAGAGGACCCAGGTGTCTGCGCGTGGGGGTCGGTGGCTCCGGGGATATTTTCAGCCCCGGGGACTTCGTGGCTGTTTCCAGACGGGTGTCATGTGTGTGTGTCACCCCCACCCCCCACCCCCGCCGGCGCCACCCTGTCACCGCTGCCACTGGGGCCACCAGGACCCAGCCCGGGGACCACTGGGGTCCTGTGGCACCGGGGCACCCCGGGGTGCTGAGCTCTGGGTGCTGGAAGGGGACGGATAAGGCCGCGGTGCTCGGGGACCTGCTGTTGGGGACACGTCTGTCCCCAGGGCCGTGGCACCCTGGTCCTGGGGATGGGGACATGTCTGTCCCCAGAGTCGTGGCACCCCCAGACCAGCTGATGGGGACACGACTGTCCCCAGGAGTCTGGCACCCCTTGGGGCCACGTCTGTCCCCAAGGCCACAGTGATGGGGCCACGTCCGTCCCTGGCACAGGGCCACCCCGGGACAGGCAGGTCCCTGGGGAGGCCACCGGGCTGGCACCAGAGGCCACTGCGGTCCCTGGGAGCCGTGGGGACCAGGATTTGGGGACCCGGCCTCCCCCATCTCCGTGGGGGGCCTGATCCCCCCCCTCCCGCTGTCCCTGTGCCCGCAGGGGACACGCTGGTGTCCCCCACGCCAGCAGGACCTGCACCCCGCCATCCCCAGGGAGGGGACAGGGATACGGGGATGGTGGCAAGTGCCACCTCCACCCCAAACTGTCCCCTCGTTGGGGACGGCTGCACCGTGCGAACAGGGGGAGCCAGGGCCCCGGGGGAGGGGGTGCCCTGGACACCGGGGGTTCACAGGGGGAGGGGGGAGCCGGGGCCGAGCAAGGATGGGGACTGGTGGTGACACGGTGACATGGTGACACAGGAAACTAAGGCAGGGGCTGGGGGGGGCACCCTCTGGGGTCGGGGCTGGGGGCAGCGGCGGCGCAGCGGGGACAGGGAGCAGGGATGGGGTTTGGGGATCTGGGGTTGCAGACAGGGAATGGGGTTTGGGGACAGAGAATGGGATTTGGGGACAGGGAATGGGGTTTGGGGACCCAGGATTGGGGACAGGAAATGAGGGCTGGGGTCTGGGGACCTGGGGTTGGGGACAAGGGACTGGGGACAGGGGTGGGGTTTGGGGACCTGGGGTTGGGGACTTGGGGGACAGGGGACCAGGGTTGGGGTCTGGGGACAAGAGATTGGGGACCTGGGGGATCAGGGACTGGAGATGAAGGATTGGGGACATGGGGACAGGGATTGGGGACCTCAAACTGGGGACCAGGAACCGGCTACTGGGGATCAGGGACAAGGGACTGGGAATCAGGGACCCCCCAGAGCAGGAGCTGGACCCATCCCACCCCAGACAGCTGCTCCAGCGCGGGAAGGGGGTGACACAGAGCAGAGGCCACGCAGAGCCACGAAGCCACCAGCTGTCCCCCCCCCCTCAGCCGCTTTCCCCAGCAGCAGCCACTCATGCACCGAGCTCGCGCCGTTCTCAGCCCGCAGCTCCCGGCTCCCCGGGGCGCCTGCCCTGCTCCTAATTTCCCGGCGCAAGCGGAGCTGATTTATGGGAGGTTTACACTATTTTAAGCGTGCCTCCGTTAGACGCTCGCCCTGGTTTTAATTACCTCGGCTCTCGCGGCAGGGCAGCGTTCCCGGGGCACAGGCCTGGCCCTTGTTATCCTTGGAAAACCGGGAGCGCGCTGCGGCCGCGGCCGGGGCCGGCTTAAAAATAGGAGCAATAACCACGGTAAAAAGCAGGAGGGGGGACCCCCCCCTTCATGAAAAAAAAAAAAAAAAAAAAAGGAGAAGCCACAAAGTGGGTGAAGGAGAGGGAGAAATTTAAAAAAAAAAAAAAAAATTAAAATAAAGGGAAAAACTCGGGGTGATGGGAGGGAGGGGGTGCAGCTCGTGACGCCCGGTCTCAGCCCGCGGCAGCTGAAAGCCATGAAGGGCATAAAAGCAGAGGAAGTGGCCCGGGGAGGGGGGAGGCCACAGCGTAATTCGATTAAAAGGCCATAAAGGCAGAAGGAGCCGAGATTGGGAGCGGGGGGGGGGGGCGGGGAGGGGGCCCCCCGCTGCTGGCACAACCCTGCTATTAGCCCTCGGAGAAGCCCCTGCGAGGATGCCTCTGGTCTGGGGGTGGAGCTGGGGTGCTCTTGGCTCGGGGGGGGGGGGGGGGAAACTGAGGCACAGAGGGGTGGGGAGCACTGCGGGGGGGGGAGGTGTAGCTGGAGTGTGGGTGCTGCCTGGGGCTGGGCACCCCATGGGGCTGAGTGCACCCCCCCCTCCCCAGCACTGGGTACCCCTCCCCCCCCCCCCCGCCCCGGCCCTGGTTACCCCATTGCACCAGGTGCCCCCCAGAACTGGGTACACCCCCTCTCTCAAGGATTGGGGGCCCCCCAGCGCTGATTGCCCCCCCTCCCCAGGACTGGGTGCCCCATTGCACCAGTTATCCCATTTCACTGGGTGCCCTCCAGCACTGGGTGCTCCCCCAGCCCTGGTTACCCATTGCACTGGGTGCCCCCCCCAGTACCGGTTACCCAACTTCACTGGGTGCCCTCCAGCACTGGGTGCCCCCCCAGCCCTGGTTACCCCATTTCACTGGGTGCCCCCCATTTCACTGGGTGCCCCCCCCAGCCCTGGTTACCCCATTTCACTGGGTGCCCCCCCAGCACTGGGTGCCCCCCCCAGTACCAGTTACCCCATTTCATTGGGTGCCCCCCCCAGTCCTACTTACCCCATTTCACTGGGTGCCCCCCCAGTCCTAGTTACCCCATTGCACTGGGTGCCCCCCCAGCACTGGGTGCCCCCCCAGCCCTGGTTACCCCATTTCACTGGGTGCCCCCCATTTCACTGGGTGCCCCCCCAGCCCTGGTTACCCCATTTCACTGGGTGCCCCCCCAGCACTGGGTGCCCCCCCCAGTACCAGTTACCCCATTTCACTGGGTGCCCCCCATTTCACTGGGTGCCCCCCCAAGCACTGGGTGCCCCCCCCAGTACCAGTTACCCCATTTCACTGGGTGCCCCCCCCAGCCCTGGTTACCCCACTTCACTGGGTGCCCCCCCCATACGAATTACCCCATCGCACCGGGTGCCCCCCAGCACCCTAACACCCATCTCCCTCTTCCCGCAGGCCGCCGGGCGCCATGGCCCCGTGCCCCCGCTGACGCCGCCCCCCTTCACCTCGGGGTGCTCCCACCCATCGCCCCCCCTGACCGCCGCCACCATGGGTGACTCCTACACCGCCGCCTTCCCCAGCGCCCCGGGGCTGCTCTCGCCCTCCGCCAGCCCCCAGGCGTCCCCCGGCCCCTACGGCCCCGACTACGGCCCCTTCGGCCACCCCTTCCCGGCACCCACCGGCGCCCAGGAGGTGCTGGGTGCCCCCGTGGTGGTGACAGCCAAGGGACACCCCCCGGGCGACTGTTTGCCGGGTGTCTACCCCTCGCTGGAGATGCCGCATCCCTACGGCTCCTGGTACAAGGGCGGCATCGGCGGGGGGCTACCGGGGGGCTCGGGGCCGGCAGCACCCTCCTGGTGGGACGTGCACCCAAACGGGGGCTGGCTGGGGGGGCCGGCGGGCGCCGAGGGGCTGCAGGGCTCGCTGCAGGGCCAACCCACCCTCAGCCCCCCCGCGCTGCCCACTTACAGCTCCGATTTCGGGGCTCTCAACCCCCCCCCTTACACCACCAACCCCACCGCACCCCCTACCCCTAAAACCACCCCGGGCGAAACCCCGAAGGGACCCCGCGGCGGTTCGTTAGGGGGTCGCCCGGCTTGCGATTGTCCCAATTGTCAAGAATTGGAGCGTTTGGGGGGACCGGGGGGATCCCGAAGAAAACCGGTTCACAGCTGCCACATCCCCGGCTGCGGGAAGGTTTACGGCAAAGCCTCGCACCTCAAGGCCCACCTGCGCTGGCACACGGGCGAGCGGCCCTTCGTCTGCAACTGGCTCTTCTGCGGCAAACGCTTCACCCGCAGCGACGAGCTGGAGCGACACGTCCGCACCCACACGCGGGAGAAAAAATTCACCTGTCTCCTCTGCAGCAAACGCTTCACCCGCAGCGATCACCTCAGCAAGCACCAGAAAACCCACGCTGAAACCGGCACCCCCAAACCCCCCCCCGGCACCGGCGGCGAGCAGCCGCCCGCTTCTCCTCGGCAGCCGCCGGCGTCTCCCGGGAAAGACGCCGGGAGTCCCGAGGCCGGGAGTTTGTTGGAGATTTGAGCCTTCGTCCTCCATCCTCCTCCTCCTCTGCGCTGCTGGGGATATTTATTAGGGGGTGCTGCCCCCTGCGCGCCCCCCCCCCCCCCCCTTTCCAAATCCCCCAAAATCCCGCATCCAGGGCTGGCGGCAGCTCCTCGTTAGCGATTATAATTTATGTCTTAAATTATGGGGGGGCTCTCCGAGCACTCTGGGGGTCACTGCAGGGGGGGGGTGTTGAGGTGAGACCCCCACTCTTCCCCCCCCCCCCCCACCCCATCTTCTTGCCCCCAAAACCTCGCCGGCCGCCTCGCGCCCCCGCACAGAGCTCAGGGACAGGGTTCGCCCCTTCTCCTCCGCCTCCAGCCTCGTTAGCACGCCCGGTTCGTTAGGCGCTAATGTAATGTACCCCCCCTTTTTTTAGCTGGCTGCCCCCCCCCCTCAAAAAAAAAGCAATAAAGGGATCACTAAGGCGTGAAAGCGGAGCTGTGCCCCCTTCTCCTGCGGGGCTGAGGCCGGGCGGCTTCGTCACAGGGATGGGCTCTGCCTTCCTCCCGCGCTCCTCCTCGGCTGCGGCTCTCAAAGGGAAACTGAGGCACGGAGGGGACCTGGCGCCACTCGGGGTCACTGTGTCGTGTGTGTGTGTGTCCCCCCCCCCGGGGGTGGCGGGAGCTGAGCGGGGTTGGGGACAATCTGGTTCTGCCCCCTTGTCCCCCATCCCTGGGTTCCTGTCCCTCCATAGGCCCCCGCTGCTGGCCCCTCGTGGCCCCGTGGTCCCCTGTCCCTGTGTCCCCGTGTCCCTGTGTCCCCAGAGCCCCAGGACTCTGGGTCCCTGTCGTCCCTTGTCCCTGTGTCCCCAGACCCCCATGACACCAGGTCCCCTGGCCGTGTCTCCCCATTCCCCATGGTCCCGTGTCCCCAGGACCCCATAGCCCCCTGGCCCTGTGTCCCCATCCTGGTGTCCCCATGGCCCCAGGACCCTGTATCCCCATGTCTCTGTGTCCCCAGGTCCCTCATAGCCCCCTGTCCCCGTGTCCCCAGAGCCCTGTGTCCCCATGTCCCCATAGCCCTTTGTCCCCATGTCCCCAGGACCCCGTGTCCCTCTGTCACCATGTCCCCAGGACCCTGTGTCCCCATGTCTCTGCGTCCCCAGGACCCCCATATCCCCCGTTCCCATGTCCCCATAACCCCATGTCCCCATGGCCCCAGGACCCCATGTCCCCATGTCCCCACAGCCCTCTGTCCCCACGGCCCCAGGCTCAGGGATCACCCAAATCCACTTTTGGGGACCTGACGGGACTTTTCCACCCGTGACAGCAGCGGTGACACCATCCTCACCCCACACAGCCCCGCACGCTCACCCCGGCCAGCCACACGCGTGCGTCCCCCGGTCATCCGTTCACGGGAACACGCACACGCGTGTGCGCAGGAACACGCGTGTGCGCAGGAAGGGGCAGGCACAGCCCACGCCTTGTCTCGTGCCTCAGTTTCCCCACGGCAGCATCACGGCCAGGGGCCACGTGGCAGCATGTGGCGGGGCCACGTGTTACCGAGGTCACCCCAATTTTGGGCGCCACGGGCTGGCGGGGACCCCCCCTCCCCTCCCCCTCAAGCAGCCCCCCCCCCCCCCACTGCCCTGGGCTCTCGCCAGCCCTTTGATGCGCCCAGCCCCGGTTTGGGGCTTTTTTGGGGTTTTTCAGCAAAAAACCCAAAAAAGCCACGGAAAAAGGCAAAGGGAGGCGGAAACGGGCTCCTGCGCCAGCATGAGGAGGCGGGAGGGGGGTGTGGGGGGGTGGCTGCTGGCACCCACCACCCCGTGGGGCGACAGGGACAGGGACAGCAGCGGGTCCCTGTGCCAGCGTGGCGGGGCCACCCCTGGCCACGTGTGCCAGCCCCGGACTGAGTCACCGTGGCCATGGCTCCGCGGAGCTGGCCAGGACCCAGGTGTCCCCAGGGAGGGGGCAGGGGGCAACACGCTGTCGTCCCCCCCCCATCATACAGGGAGGGGAAACTGAGGCACGGCGGTGTCCCCGTGCCAACGGGGTGGCCACGACACGGCGGGTGGCAGAGCCACCCCCAGGGTGGCTCCTGGGAGGATTTGGGATGGTGGGTGCCAGCTCTGCTTCTCACCCCCCACCTTGGACATAGATTTGCTCTTTTTGGGCTGTTTTCCCCCCAAAAAAACCCCCAGCCCTCACCGTGGGTGGGCCAGTGCCAACGAGAGCATCCAGCCACGTCCCTGAGCCAAACCCCGACCCGGTGGCCACCGAGGGCTCGACCGCCCGGAGCCTCCCAAACCACGGAGCCCAAACTCATCCAACATCCCCCCCCCCCTTTTTTTTTTTATTTTTTTGGCAGCACCAGATTTTCCTGCCTCGTTCCCCCAAGGGGGCTTATTTTTGGGGGGGTTCAGCTCCCGCCGCCGGGTCCAAGGGAGGGGAAGCCACAAGGCCACGCCAGCCCCTGCGGTGGTTCTGATGTCGGCGCCGGCCAAATCGTTGTCTCCTATCAAACCCCGCTCGCTCCGTAACGGGTGAGGAATGCAGGCCCCCCCCGCCGCAGCCTTTATTTAATATCCTGAAAAAATTAAAATAACTTTTGCGGCCGCTAAGGCAAACACAGAGATAAATATAATAAAAGCGAGCCGAAAACAGGAGGGGAAGGGAAATGGAGAGCCCCGAAAAGAGGAGTTGGGAGTGATCCAAGGCGGGGGGGGGGGGGGGGGGGGGGAGCGCAGCACCCACTGTTCTGCCTGGGGGGGATGCAGGCACCCATGGGACCCGGGGTGGGGGGTGGACATGGGCACCCACAGGACTCAGGTGATGGGGGTGCAGGGGGACGACTCGGGCACCTACGAGACCTTGGTATGGGGTGGGGGAGGACATGGGCACTCGCGGGACCCAGGTATGGGGGGGGGGGGGTACATGGGTGCCCACGGGACCCAGGTATGGGGGGGGGTGGTACATGGGCGCCCACGGGACCCAGGTATGGGGGGGGGGGGTACATGGGTGCCCACGGGACCCAGGTATGGGGGGGGGGTGGTACATGGGCGCCCACGGGACCCAGGTATGGGGGGGGGGGTACATGGGTGCCCACGGGACCCAGGTATGGGGGGGGGGGGGGGGTACATGGGTGCCCACGGGACCCAGGTGGGGGGGGGGTACCTGGGCACCTATGGGACCCAGGTATGGAGGGGGGGGTACATGGGTGCCCACGGGACACAGGTCTGGCGGGAGGGGGGGCGTTGGAGGACGTGGGCCCCCACGGGGCTCACACGCAGGCGGGTGAAGCCTGCACCCATGGGAGCCGCGCACAGGGGGGCGCCCACGGAGAGCAGCACCCCCCCACGGGACCGCGTCCGGGGCACCCCCAGATGCGGGGGGGGGGTTGGGGGGGGGGGTCAAGCGGAGCCCGGGGACCCCTGGGGGTGGTGCAGGACACGGGGGTGCCCCGGGGACCCCACGCGGGGTGGGGCTGCAGGACACCGCGGGAGGGGGGTCCTGGTCCCACCGCCCCGCTCGGGCACCACGTGAGGGACCGGCGCCACGCGCCGCTTTCCCGCCCCCACGGGGGCGCCCCGCCTCTTAAAGGGGCAACGAGCCCCAGAGGTGGGGCCCCTAATTGATCATCCTCCCTTACAGAGGGGGAACCCCTAATTCCTCGGACGGGGTTGGTGGCAGAGGGCGGGACGGGTCCCGCAGCCCCCGCTGAGGCAGAGCCGGGATGGGGGTGCCCACCCCGCCGTGTCACACCCCCCCCCACCCCCACCCGCGCTGAGTCCAACCCGGGGCCGCGGCCCCTTTAAATCCCTCCGCCGCGGTCTCCCGCCGCCAGGGGGCGCGCGACGGGGATTGACCCTCCGCGGGACCCGTAGGCGGGAAACGGGTGAGGGGCGACATGGCGGCGCCGGGGGACCCGTGAGGGGCTGGGGAGGCCTCGGCGTGCGGAGAGGGAGTGGGGGAGCCCCCGCGCCCTCGGGGGCCGGGGGGGGGGGCTCGTGGGGGGGTTTATTTTGAGGGGGGGGTCGCGGCTGCATCTCTGAGCGCGCCCCGGCCGCAGCCCCCGCGCCGCCATGTGCTCCCTGGCGCTGTTCCCGCCGCCGCCGCGCCCCGGCGACATCACCCTGTACGAGTTCAACAACGCCCTGGTCTGCGGCCGCCTCTACGAGCAGCTCCCGCTCGCCTTCCAGAGCCAGGTGAGCCCCCCGGGGCGGGGGGGGGACGGACACACAGACACAGCCCCCACAACCCCCCCCTTCTGCTGGGGGTGTCTCCTCCTTCCCCCCGGGGCGGGGGACACACAGACAGACACCCAGAAACACAGACACCCCCCCACACCCCATTCTGCTGGGGGTGTCACCCCCCCCCCACCTCACCCCCTTCTGCTGGGGGTGTCTCCTCCTTCCCCACCCCCCCGGGGTGGGGGACACACAGACAGACACACACATGCACCCCCACCCCGTCTTATGCTGGGGGTGTCTCCTCCTTTCTCCCTCACCCGGGGTGGGGGACACAGACACACACACACACCCCCACCCCTGGGGGTGTCTCCTCTTTGCCCCCCCCAGAGGTTGCCCTCAGCCACAAAGGAGCCGGGCTCACACCTGCAGGGTTTCTTGGCGCCTGTCTTTGCCCCCCTCCTTTTCTCACATCACTAGTTGCTTTCTGCAAAAGAGGGGGGGCCCCCTCCACACCCCCCCCACACGCCCTGACACCCGGAGCTGGGCCGGTTGCCTCCCAGCGGTGTCTCTGTGCCCGCAGCTGGCCGACCTGCCCGCCCTCAGCCTGCCCAAGGACACCCTCAAGGCTCACAGCCGGCTGGAGCACAGCACCCGCCCGCCCTTCATGCACCATCGTGAGTCCCTCTGGAAGAGGTGCCTCAGTGCCTGGTGAGTGCCCCCCCCCCCAAACCAGCGGGAAAGCCCAAATCTGCCTGTTCAATGCTCAAACCCCCATCCCTGTACCTGTCCTGTGGCCTCTTCGCTCTGGGACGTGGTGGAGGCCCCTCTGCCCCTGTGAGCGCCAGGAGGGCAGCGCCTGCGCCCAGGCCTTCGTGGTGCCACCAACCCCCCAGTCGGAGCTTTCTGGGGGAGTTTTTGGGGGGGGTCATAATTAGCTGAGAGCTCAGCGCAACTGGGGACAGGTTAGGGAGGAGTGGCTGGAGAGCTGCCAGTCAGAGAGGGACCTGGGGGGGATTGGTAATGAGCCAGCAGTGTGCCCAGGTGGCCAAGAAGGCCAGTGGCATCCTGGCTTGTACCAGCACCAGCGTGGCCAGCAGGGACAGGGGAGGGAACTGGCCCCTGGGCTCGGCACTGGTGAGGCCGCCCCTCGATGAGTGGGTTCAGTTTTGGGCCCCTCACCCCAAAAAGGACCTTGAATGACTCGAGCGTGTCCAGAGAAGGGCAACGGAGCTGGTGCAGGGTCTGAAGCACAGGTCTGATGGGGAGCGGCTGAGGGAACTGGGGGGGTTTAGTGTGGAGAAGAGGAGGCTGAGGGGAGACCTCCTGGCCCTCTGCAACTCCCTGAAAGGAGGGTGCAGAGAGGGGGGAGGAGTCTCTTGAGCCAAGGAGCCAGCGGCAGGCCAAGAGGGAATGGCCTCAAGCTGCGCCAGGGCAGGGTCAGACTGGCTCTTAGGAAGGATTTCTTTGCAGAAGGGGCTGTTGGGCGTTGGAATGGGCTGCCCAGGGCAGGGGGGGAGTCCCCATCCCTGGAGGGGTTGAAGAGTCGGGTTGAGCCAGCGCTGAGGGATCTGGTGGAGTTGGGAACGGTCAGGGGGAGGTTCATGGTGGGGCTGGAGGAGCTTCAAGGGCTTTTCCAACCTCGATGATTCTGGGTTTCTGTGAAATCTAGATCTAAGGTCAGGTCTAGCAGTCGCTGGTGACAGGGGTAAGTGTCCCCAGGGCCCTCGGGGGTGGCCCATGGTGGTGGCCCATAGCGCTGGCACTGAGTGTTGGCCCTGGGCTTCCCCTGAGGGAAGAGCTGGTTTGGAGGCCCCTGGGGAGGGGTCTCAAGCAGGTGAAAGAGGGTTTTGAGGGGATGGGGAGAGAAGTGCCCGGGGCTTCATGTCACCCACGCGCGGGGCGAGGGAGGCTGACCCAGCTTTCGCTGCAGGCGGGACGTGGGGCTGTGCGGGGTGCTGAAGGAGATCGCCAGCGCCGAGGAGGAGGGTGAGTCTGGGCCGATCTCTCTGGATCTCGCTTTGATCCTTCGTTTCCCTTCGTCCCATCCCTGCCTGTCGCCGCTGCCGGGGCTTCCTCCACCCGTCGGGCCTCTCGTTGAAGCCCGCGGAGGCGCTGATGGTGCTTTTCTCTCCGCAGGGCTGCAGTGGGTGAAGACGGGCTCGAGCTACACGCTGGCCGTGTGCCACTGGCTCTCCTCGCTGCACGGCTCCCTCTTCCCTCACCTCTCGGTGAGTCTTTTCGGGGCTCAACCCTCGTGCTTGGGACGGCGGGGATGATGCAGCGCATCCCGTGACATCAACCCTGCACCGAGGGGCTGGTTTGGGTGGCGGGTGGGTGTTTTTTGGCTGGAAACACAGCAAAATATTCCTCGTGGGGGCAGCCAGCTGAAAACACCGTGGGTTTTCTTCACCAAAAGGAGGAGAATGGGTGCTGGGAAGGCATTAGGGCTCTAAGAGGGCCCGAAATCAAGGAGGGAAGGGGGTGTTTGGATGCAGGGGGTCCTTGCTGCTGTAGCAGAGGCAGCTCCCGCTCTCGCTCAGCATTAACTCTTCTCCCCCGCAGCTCACCAGCGAAGACATGATCGCAGCGTTCTCCCAGGCGGTGGATTGGTGAGTCCTGTGTGTGCGAAACCCTGCGAAAGGGGGTTATGGAGCCGAGCGAAGCGGGTGGGGATCAAGGACAGGATCACCCCGTTTTTTTGTGTTCAGGCCCCCCCCACCCCGCCCCGTTAGACAGATGTTAGGGTGGGTATTTCCCCGTTGGCTCTGGCTGCCCCAGTTTGTGTATGACAGTGAGAGGCAAAGCGTGCCCTGACGCGCTGCACGTGGGGGAAGTGGTGTCAAACTAGATCAGGGCTGGGAAAATTCCTTCAAATACCAACCCTGGACTTTGTTAAACGGCCCCTCGGCAGAGCCCTGTGAATAATAGCCAGGAACGGGCAATTTCTCAGAGAAAATGGTCCCATTCAGCAGCAAAAAGGAGGTTTTATTCACCAGTGACTGTGGGAACTTCCTATGTTGGCCTTGGGGGGCTGTTGGGAGTTGTGCTGAGTTCAAGAGGAGGCTGAGGGGAGACCTCCTGGCCCTCTGCAACTCCCTGAAAGGAGGGTGCAGAGAGGGGGGAGGAGTCTCTTGAGCCAAGGAGCCAGCGGCAGGCCAAGAGGGAATGGCCTCAAGCTGCGCCAGGGCAGGGTCAGACTGGCTCTTAGGAAGGATTTCTTTGCAGAAGGGGCTGTTGGGCGTTGGAATGGGCTGCCCAGGGCAGGGGGGGAGTCCCCATCCCTGGAGGGGTTGAAGAGTCGGGTTGAGCCAGCGCTGAGGGATCTGGTGGAGTTGGGAACGGTCAGGGGGAGGTTCATGGTGGGGCTGGAGGAGCTTCAAGGGCTTTTCCAACCCAGATGATTCTGGGATTCTCTGCCCAATGCCTGAGAGCCCATCACTGCTGCCTTGAGCCGGGGGCTGCTGTGCCTCACCCAGCCCCATCCCTCCCTCCAGGGCTGGCTGCACCGTCCGGGCCTTCGCCTGGCACCCCCACACCAGCAAATTCGCTGTAGCTCTTCTGGACGACTCCATTCGGGTCTACAACTCCACCAGGTGAGGGCCAGAGCTGCTCCTCGGGCACCACTGGCCATGTCCTGGGGGCCTCTGCAGACCCCCCACTCCCCGTTTCGCCCTCTCACATCCAACCTCCAGCACGTTCTGAGGATTCCTGCGGCGCCTCTGCCTCGGCGTTCGTTCAGGCTTTGCCGTCTGTCCCCCAAAACCTCTTGCTGCGTAGCAGGAGCTCTGCAAGAAGAAAAAAAAAAATCTCCAAAAATCTCTGGCCTGACTTAAAACTTTGGTTTCTTTTTCCCTCCCTGCTCTGTAGCTGCTGCAGCGGCCCCGGGGACACCCAGCCTGGCTGTCCTTGAGTCTCCTTTCTCCTTCAGGTCTCCCTGCTCCCCTGGGGTGTGTAAAACCCTCCTGAGGAGACGACTCTGCCGGCTGGTCCTGCAGCCCTCCCCGCGCCTCCCCCCCGAGGCGTTCTCCCCCAGTTGGGATTTCAAGCCAGCAAGTGCCATCTCCCACCCGTGGGCAGCACGGGGCACGGCGCTTAATCGCACGAGGTGTGCTCTGGCTCGCTGCGTCACCTGGCTGGGAGCTCTGTCGTCCCCCCCCTCACCAAAATGGAAGCAGGTCACGCTGGGGCACATCCCCTCCCTTTCCCACTCTGCTTTTAGCCCCTCACCGCGGTCGGAGCTGGAGAGAGGACACTGGGAGACGGCCCGTGGCCCTCCTCGGGCTGCGTGAGGATTTTCACGCCCTGTTTTCCCTCGTGTCACGTGTCCCTCCTCCCCGGCAGCGCCACCATCCCCTCGCTGAAGCATCGCCTGCAGAGGAACGTGGCCGCCATGGCCTGGAAGCCGCTCTGCGCCTCCATCCTCGCCGTCGCCTGCCAGAGCTGCGTCCTGGTGTGGCACCTGGATCCCACCTCTCTCTCCACGAGGTGACAGCTTCTCCCCGGGGGTCGTTGTGAGCTTGTTTTGGGTAACACTGGGCAGGTGCTGGGCCCGGACACGGCGCTGGCTTTCGGCACACGTGGGCCAGCCCTTCCTGCCATCAACCACGGGGGGTTTTTCTCTCCTTCCCTGCAGACCGTCGTCCGGCTGCGCTCAGGTGTTGTCCTACCCTGGGCACAGCCCCGTCACCAGCCTGGCCTGGGCTCCCAGCGGGGAGCTGCTGCTCTCGGCGTCCCCGGTTGACACGGCCATGCTGGTGAGTCAGAGGCTTGGACCTTCCCCGGGTGCTGCCTCAGGGATCCCGGGACCGTGAACACACCCCGGGGGGTCACCAAGGGACCGTTCAGCTGCGGGACGGCCGGGAACAGGCGGCGTTTCCTCAAGCAGCCCCTTAATCTGAACTAGATCTGAAAGCATCAACCTGTATTCCCCAATCCACGCAAAACTCCCCCAAAGCTGCGCTAACTACCGGGGCAGCGTTCAGATCCCACTGTCGTTCTCCTTGTTTGTCCCCTCCAGGTGTGGGACGTGTCCACTGAAAACTGCGTCCAGCTGCAGTGGTTTGGGGGTGGCGGCGTCACTTACTTGGCTTGGTCACCCGACGGCAGCAAGGTCCTGGCAGCCACCCCCTCCGCCGTGTTCAGGTGAGCTCCCGGCCTGCGAGATGGTTTATTTCAGCCCTTGTTATCATTTTGGTTTGCTCCAAAACCAAGCAGATCTGGATTCTTTGCTCTAAAGCTCTGGGTTCTTCCTCACTGCTCCAAATCCTACTGTGTCTAATGGGGGGGTGGGAGGGAAATAAATGGGTGGATAATGGGGTCTGATGACTTGGTCTCCTCTCGGAGCAGCAGAATTGGGGCAGATTTTGGGTGTTTGTCCCCCTCACTTCTGTCTGTCTCTCTTGTAGAGTGTGGGAGGCTCAGATGTGGACATGTGAGCGGTGGCCCACCATCAAGGGACGCTGCCAGGTAGGATGGGGCCATTTCCCACCCCAGATGCTGCCTTCAAGGCCCTCGAGGGGTCTATCACAGAATCCCAGAATCATTGAGGTTGGAAAAGCCCTTGAAGCTCCTCCAGCCCCACCATGAACCTCCCCCTGACTGTTCCCAACTCCACCAGATCCCTCAGCGCTGGCTCAACCCGACTCTTCAACCCCTCCAGGGATGGGGACTCCCCCCCTGCCCTGGGCAGCCCATTCCAACGCCCAACAACCCCTTCTGCAAAGAAATCCTTCCTAAGAGCCAGTCTGACCCTGCCCTGGCGCAGCTTGAGGCCATTCCCTCTTGGCCTGCCGCTGGCTCCTTGGCTCAAGAGACTCAACCCCCCTCTCTGCACCCTCCTTTCAGGGAGTTGCAGAGGGCCAGGAGGTCTCCCCTCAGCCTCCTCTTCTCCAGACTACACCCCCCCAGTTCCCCCAGCCGTGTATACGGTGTTTTACTAAAACTCCCCCATTTCCAGCCGGCTCCAAAAAAGCCCCTTGGAAGCTGGGCCGCGGGTGTTAACGTGCTCTGTGTCCCGCAGACGGGGTGCTGGAGCCCTGACGGCAGCCGACTGCTCTTCACGGTGTTGGGCGAGTCCGTCATCTACTCCTTGTCCTTCTCGGAGTACCGGGGTGAGTCTCCCCAAGGCGAAGCTTTCCAAGAGCCGGTCCCCAAACGATTCTCTCGCTTCTGGCTGCGACGGGCTTTTTGTTTATCAGCTGCATTTCCCAGCCTGAAAGGGCAGAGGCGAAGCCAGGACACGCAGCGGGGAAAGGGGGTCTTGGGAGGGTCTCACAAAGCACAGAATCTCTGTGGTGTTGAGTTTTTTCCTCCCTTCACGTTGCTTCTTGCTCCCAGTTACAATCTTACGGTGGCAAACGGTTTGCAGGGGGATTTTTACAGCAGGTTAATGCCCAACTCATGGGGCTTTTTTCAACGGAGGGGGCTGGTCCTGATGTTTGTCGAGGGGAAACCTCCCCTGTCCTCCATCCCAGACCTGGGCGGATGCTGCCGGGACAGCAGCACGTTGCTCCACAGCTGCTCTACAAAACAGACCTTAAATTACGTATCATTTTGGAAATAAGTGTGATTTAGGGAGCGAGATGACCCATGTAGTAATTTGAGGAGATGACGAGAAGTGACCAGGCTCTTTGTTTCAGGGGAGATGCAAGGGCAAGTGGGAGGCTCGAAAACAGCTTCTATCGTGGCAGATCTGTCCGAGACCACTTTCGAGACGCTCTACGGGGAGGAGAGGTGGGTCTGGCTGTGCCCGGTGCCCTAACGCCACACCTGGGAGGCTGGGGGGGTCCGTGTCCCCCCACCCCCAGCACTAGAAGGGGGGGATTTCACCGCCGCTCATGCCGGTTTCAGGGTCGGAGGAGAAGTCCACTCCATGGCGTGGGACCCCACCGGCGAGAGACTCGCTGTGATCATCAGAGGTAAGTGCTGCCTCCACCTGCCCGCCCCAGGGCCAGGATTTGCCCCAAAATCCCCCTTCTAGCAGGCAAAAGGGGCACAAACCCCGCCGGGGTGAGGCGGCGGGTCAGGAAGGCAGCACCGCTCCGTATCCTTCGGAGAGGGATGCGGCCACGTTCCCTCCCCACTTCCAGTCGGATGAATCACCTCTCCCAACCCCTCTGCCAGGTCTCCGTGTTCCCACATCGCACCTGGAGCCCGACTGGGCCTCTTGGCTCCGTTTTTTAGGAGCAGCCCCTGGGATAATCGAGCCTTTCAGGCTCCGAGACAAAGCGGAGCTTTGAGGCAGCACTGAAACACGGTGCTGGGGCTGCTGCTGCCTCGAGCTCCCTCCCTGTGCGCCACCGGCTGAAGCTGCTGAGCCCACTCAGGAGTGTGGTGGTTTTTTTTTTTTTTTCCGTGCTTAAAGCTGGGTGGGGAAAAAATGGGGGGGGGGGGAAACCCTGAGGGTACCAGGACTGCCATAGCTGGTACCCCCCTGCCCTCCCCACAGCCAGTGAGGATCTCAGCGCAGAAACTGTGAGGGGATGGAAAATAACCTTCGTGTTGGGGTGACAGGGCCCCCCCCCCCATCACACCTTACAGGCTGGGCTGGTTCCAAAGGAGCTGCCTCACCTCTTGCCCAAACCCTTCTTGGCCAAACTTGGCTGCCGGAGACCTCGGAGCTGGTTTTAAATCACCAAAGGGTCTTTGAAAGCCCCATCCTGGGATCCTACTTGCCTCGGTGTGAGGAAAACGCGGTCCGCAGGCAGCTTTCCCCCCCCTTGGAGGCTGCTTGTCCCGGTCTCTGCAGCACCCACAAAAATCTGACCTCCGTGTCCCCGGTGTGGCATCAAGGGGACAGTCTGCGCCGTCTCTGGGGCACGGGGAAGCCTTCATGCTCCTCCTCTCCCTCCTGCAGGGCACGCCGACGCTCCCGGGAGCCAGACAGTCATCGCTGTGTTTCGCACCCGCAACAGCCCCGTGTTTGAGCTCCTGCCGTGGTGCGTAGCGGCGGGTGTGGCGTTGGTGTGGGGTTGGTTGGGTACCAGCAATCCCCCGGGGTGTGGGGGGAAGACGCTGCCGTCCTGTGCTCCTACTTCAGGCTTTATCACCGTTTTCCTCCAGAATCAGTTGCGTTTTGGCCATATTGTCCATTATCCACCTCAAAAATCTTTTTGCTTCAGGTTGCCCTCGCCTGGTGCATCCAGACAGGGCCCAGACATCTCCACGTAACCACGAGCTGCCCCGAGAACGCTGCGTTTTGCCGGCGTTGCCCCGCGGCCGTGCTGTAACCGCGGCTTTTTCCTTTTTCCTCCAGCGGTTTCCTGCGGGGCGAGTGCGGGGCGCAGCCCCAGCTCATCGCCTTCCACCCCAGCTTCAAGAAAGGCGCCCTCCTGACCGTGGTGAGTTGGTTGGACTCGATGATCTTCAAGGTCTTTTCCAACCCAGATGATTCTGGGATTCTGTGAGTGTGGTCCCTGGTTCTGGCAGCGCTTCTCGGGGCTCCTTAGTGCTCCCCCTGAGCGAGTGGTGAGGAGACCCTTCTGCTAGGAAAAGTGGTGAAGCCTGCCCTAAACCTGCCCCGCTGGAGGATCTGGGGACCAACACAGAGAACAGGGTGTGCAGATCATCCATATGGACCTTAAATCTCTCCCTGCACTTGGAAGAGCCTTGGAGTAACCTGCCAGTCAGAGAGGGACCTGGGGGGGATTGGTAATGAGCCAGCAGTGTGCCCAGGTGGCCAAGAAGGCCAGTGGCATCCTGGCTTGTACCAGCACCAGCGTGGCCAGCAGGGACAGGGAAGGGATCTGACCCCTGTGCTGGGCACTGGTGAGGCCGCCCCTCGATGAGTGGGTTCAGTTTTGGGCCCCTCACCCCAAAAAGGCCATTGAATGACTCGAGCGTGTCCAGAGAAGGGCAACGGAGCTGGTGCAGGGTCTGGAGCACAGGTCTGATGGGGAGCGGCTGAGGGACCTGGGGGGGTTTAGTGTGGAGAAGAGGAGGCTGAGGGGAGACCTCCTGGCCCTCTGCAACTCCCTGAAAGGAGGGTGCAGAGAGGGGGGAGGAGTCTCTTGAGCCAAGGAGCCAGCGGCAGGCCAAGAGGGAATGGCCTCAAGCTGCGCCAGGGCAGGGTCAGACTGGCTCTTAGGAAGGATTTCTTTGCAGAAGGGGCTGTTGGGCGTTGGAAGGGGCTGCCCAGGGCAGGGGGGGAGTCCCCATCCCTGGAGGGGTTGAAGAGTCGGGTTGAGCCAGCGCTGAGGGATCTGGTGGAGTTGGGAACGGTCAGGGGGAGGTTCATGGTGGGGCTGGAGGAGCTTCAAGGGCTTTTCCAACCTCAATGATTCTGGGATTCTCTGAGATTGAGCCGGTGGCTGAAAAAACCCTCCCCGCAGTGTCCCCACAGAGAGGAGAGGGGGCAGGTGTCCTTGCTGGGATCGTGGGGAGGACGGGAGGGTGACGCTCAGACTGTCATCCCGTGTCCTGTACTCCTCTGCCTCCTCACCTCCTCCTCCTCCCTCTCCAGTGCTGGTCCACAGGGAAAATCAGTCACATCCCTTTCTTCTTCGTGAGCGCCCACG
The DNA here is from genome assembly GCF_047716275.1 of Strix uralensis. NCBI lineage: Eukaryota > Metazoa > Chordata > Aves > Strigiformes > Strigidae > Strix > Strix uralensis. The sequence continues at coordinate 1,569,008 of NC_134004.1, read as the reverse complement.
TCCCCTGCGCCAGCCCCAGCCACAGCCCCGTCCCCATCCTGGCCAGCGCCAACGTGCGGGAGCAGCCGCTCTTCTCGGAGCTGTGACGACACCTCAGCGGCCTCGCGACGCTCCCCCCGCAGCCTCCATCCTCCTCCTCGGCCCCACACGCGGCCTCAGGTGCCTTCGATCCCCCCTGGGGGGGTCTTGCAGCTGCCCAGATTAAAGCTGGTTCTTTCTCACCTCACCTTGTTCTTTCCTCTCCCTGGGGAGGGGCTGAAAGTTTTGCGTGGGGCGAGTTCTCCAAGTCCTGGGTGTGATTTTTTGGGGCTCCAGTGGTGCTTTTTCACGTCAAAACTAGCTCAGGGTGAACCTGCAGGAGAAAATCCCTTCTTTGTGCCTGAAATCGGTTTTAACGAAGGCACCTGCTGGGGCTCTGGTGGCTGTGAGCCCACGGGGCTTCGGTTGGGGGTGAAAAAGCTGCTCCCCGAGGGGAAAGGTGAGGGCAGAGGGGGCGGGGGGGGCCTCAGCCACAAGTGCAGCCTCTGGGCTTTGCCTTGAGGGGGGGAAGAACCACCCAAAGTGAACTAAAAAACTCTGTAGGTCCATAAAAACCAAAACTTGCTCCCATTTGGGGCTGCAGCGGGGCTTGTGCTGGCCCCCGTGAGCCCAAGCAGCACCGAAGCTGGGAGGGGGGGAGCAGATGGGCCACCCCCCCACACCCCGAGGGGGGATTAACGGTGAGGCTGGGGAGGCAGCGTGGTTAAACCCCTGATTACACGTGGTTAATCCCCAGGATTACGTTGTAATAGCTCTGCTAAAGTACAGATGATGGGGACAGCACAGGGTCCCCGCTCACCCCCTCAGCTCTGCAGACACCCCCAGGACCCCCAAAATCCCCCCCCTGCCCCCCAAAGCCAAGCCTCAGGGCAGGGAACCCCCCACCTCCAGGGACAGGAACCCCCAGCCCCTGTGTGGGGGGGGAGCTGAGCCCAGATGGGGGTGACACAAGGATACGGGGTAAATAAAAAGGGGGTACGAACCCACTCCAGCTGCTGGGGCAGGTCTGGGGGGGGCTTCACCCCCTCGGGGCTCTTCCAGGTGGTCGCTGGTGCCTGCGGCGCCTCAGAGGACGTTGCTGAGTGTCTCTTCCTCCTCCTGCTCTTCCTCCCTAGGGCTGGGGGGTTGGCAGGGAAGCGCCTGCAGGTACTGGAGGTGCAAGCGGCTCTCGGCTCGGCTCCTCCGGACGTATCGGCCCACGTAGAGGAGGACGGCACCGAGCCACGTGCCCATGGCCACCAGCACCGCCACGTCCGGTGCCCGCGGCCGCCCACTGCCCCCTGCCACCGTCTCGTTGCGGCTGCTGGCGGGGGGCAGCGCCAGGGGGGGCCACCCCGGGCACCGGCACCCCCAGGGGTAGTTGGGGAGCACTAAGAGGAGCAGCCAGGCTGCCCGCATCGCCCTGCGGCAGGAGACTGGGAGTTGGGGGGGGGCTCTGTGTGTGTCCCCCCCCCTCCTTCCTACCACCAGATGTGCAGTTTCCTGGCGTGGGGGGGGCAGCGGGATGCCTGGGATCCTCCCCCAGTCTCCCAGCATGGGGTGGGGGGTTGATGCCTGCACCCCCATCTGCACCCCAATTCACAGCCCCTTGCACCCCCATATTGCTATGCAGAGCCCTGCCCCCCCCAAGGACACTGCCCCACACCCCACACCCCCCTTCTCCAGCCCCCATTGACTCAGCAGCGAATGCACTGGAAACACACTGGTTTTTACTGGTGTTGGGAACCCAGCGGCAGCAGGTACATAACAAGAATGGGGACAATCTTCAGAGAAATGGGTCCAAAAAGTCTGTTTGGGCTCTGACTGGGCTTGCCCCAGGCCAACACTGGGACTGGGAGCAGTGACACCCCTGGGGGGGCCCGGGCCCCCCCAGAACACTGGGACTGGGAGCAATGACACCGCTGGGGGCCCCCAGAACGCTGGGACTGGGAGCAGTGACACCGCCGGGGGCCCCCAGAACGCTGGGACTGGGAGCAGTGACACCCCCGGGGGGGCCTGGCCCCCCCCCCCCCATTACCGCATCCCACTGCGATCCCGTTACATGTGCCGAGCGGGGCCGGTCTCAGCCCTCCCCAGCCACAGTCCCTGGAACCCCCCAACGCTGGGCAAGGGGTTTCTTTTGGGGTGACGAGGATGGGAGGGGGCTCATCCGCTCTGCGCCCCCTCCTCGTGTTGCTGGGCCAGCGTCCGCCGGGCCATCTCCAAAGCCCCCTCCCGCGTGCGGTTGCCCCCGATGAAGCCGCTGGCATGTACGAAGACGCAGCCGGGAATGCCGGCGAGCTGCGACAACGCCTCGTCCCGGACACCTCGCCAGGGCTCAGGGAGAGGGAGGCTGCAGGGTTTGGGGGAGAAGAGGGTGAAAATTTACCCCCCTGAAGCAGGGGGGGGAAGGCCAGGCAGCGAGGGGAAGGGTCTCACCGGCTCTGGAAGGTGTGTGGCCCCGTGGGGACGCTCTGCACCCGCCACTGCCCGCTGCGGTCGGGGAAAAGCACCAGCTGGAGGGGTCGGGGCAGCGCCAGCGCCTGCTCCAGCGCCAGGACATGCTCCTTCCACGGGCACCCACCCTGTGGCAGCTCCAGCACGGCCCCGCTCGCATCCACCTGCGCACAGGGACATGCTGGGCATACGGGGGGGGGCCACCCCCTGCCTCAGTTTCCCCAACCCACCCCCCCCAAATCCATGTGCGCCTGGTGCTGGGTGCTCTGCCCAGCCCCCATGGGGAGCTCTGGGGGTGCATGAGGGGGAAAGTGGGGGGCACAGAGAGGTGTGTGATGGTGCATGGTGATGTGGGGGTGTACGGGGGAGGGTGATGATATTATTAGGGTGCGGGTGGGTCACGTGGCGGGATAGAGGGTGTGGGCGTGCGTGGGGATGCGTGTATGGCCATGCAGGGGTGTGGAGGGCACAGGATGGGGTGCACGGCCGTGCGGAGGAGTATAGGGGAGCAGAAGGGGGGGGTAGATGGCCATATGTAAGGATATAGGGGTACAAGAGGGGGTGCAGGGCTATACGTAAGGATATAGGGGCACAGGAGGGGGTGCAGGGCTATACGTAAGGATATAGGGGTACAGGAGGGGGTGCAGGGCTATACGTAAGGATATAGGGGTACGGGAGGGGGTGCAGGGCTGTGCGTAGGGCTATGGGGTGCAAGGGGTGCTCTGGACGGTGCAGGGAGGTTTATACCAAGGGGAGCTGGCCTCCTCTCACCCCAGTGCTCCCCCCCAAACTTTCAAACCCCCCCAAACGGGCACAGTGGGTACCTCAAAGCGCCGCCGGATGGCCTCCTCCACCAGCGTCCGCGCGGGCAGCCAGGCGTGGTGGTAGTAGTCGAGTCGGTCCATGAACTCGCCCCCGACCAGCTCCGTTGCCCGCTTGAACCCCGCCTGGGGACACAGAGGAGGCTCAGCGGTGGCCCTGAACAGGGTGGCCCCAAGTGGGGTGGCACCATGCTGCCCCTCCCACCCCCACCCAGCCACATTCCCCATCCCCACCTCAGTGTCCTGGTCGGGGTCGTTCCAGCGGGGGTTCAGGTGGGCCACGCGGGCGCTGAGGGTGGTGGTGAGGGCGTAGCGGGGCTCCCCCTCTGCCTGCGCGATGCCGTTGTCGATGGCATCAATCTCCTCCACGAAGTTCTCGTACAGCTGGGGACAAAGCAGGGGGACAGCAGGGGGGGTCACAGAATGACAGAATCATCTGGGTTGGAAAAGCCCTTGAAGCTCCTCCAGCCCCACCATGAACCTCCCCCTGACCGTTCCCAACTCCACCAGATCCCTCAGCGCTGGCTCAACCCGACTCTTCAACCCCTCCAGGGATGGGGACTCCCCCCCTGCCCTGGGCAGCCCATTCCAACGCCCAACAGCCCCTTCTGCAAAGAAATCCTTCCTAAGAGCCAGTCTGACCCTGCCCTGGCGCAGCTTGAGGCCATTCCCTCTTGGCCTGCCGCTGGCTCCTTGGCTCCAGAGACTCCTCCCCCCTCTCTGCACCCTCCTTTCAGGGAGTTGCAGGGGGCCAGGAGGTCTCCCCTCAGCCTCCTCTTCTCCACACTAAACCCCCCCAGGTCCCTCAGCCGCTCCCCATCACACCTGTGCTCCAGACCCTGCACCAGCTCCGTTGCCCTTCTCTGGACACGCTCGAGTCATTCAAGGGCCTTTTTGGGGTGAGGGGCCCAAAACTGAACCCACTCATCGAGGGGCGGCCTCACCAGTGCCCAGCCCAGGGGTCAGATCCCTTCCCTGTCCCTGCTGGCCACGCTGGTGCTGGTACAAGCCCCACTGGCCTTCTTGGCCACCTGGGCACGCTGCTGGCTCATTACCAATCCCCCCCAGGTCCCTCTCTGACTGGCAGCTCTCCAGCCACTCCTCCCCAGGCCTGGAGCGCTGCTGGGGGTTGTTGTGGCCCAAGGGCAGCACCCGGCACTTGCCCTTAGTGAAACTCCCCCAGCTGGGCTCAGCCCATCGCTCCAGCCTGCCCAGGTCTCTCTGCAGACCCTCCCCACCCTCGAGCAGACCAACACCCCCACCCAACTGGGTGTCGTCTGCAAACTGACTGAGGGGGCACTCGATCCCCTCGTCTAGAGCATCAATGAAGATGTTAAACAGGAGTGGCCCCAAAACCCAGCCCTGGGGGACACCACTCGTGACCGGGTCAGCCCAGCCCAACTGCGCAGCAGTAGCTGGAACAAACTGGTGCCCTCTTTTATGGGGTCCTCCTCCCCCAAGCGCTCTTTTATGGGGTGACCCCCGCACAGAAGAAGCCCTGGGGAAAGCTGTGTGGCGCTGGTGGGGTTAGAGCCCCGCAAGAGACGCGCCTGGTTCCCCCCGTCACCCCCCAGTACCTTATCGTAGAGCGCTGTCACGACGGGGCCGTCCTCTGGCTGCCCCAGGAGCCCCGCGAGGATTTCGGAGCCGAAGTGGCAGTAGACCAACCCGGCGCTGCTCAGCTTCGTGGTCCAGGGCTTGTCGGGCCGAAGGCTCCGCATGGACTGTGTGAATGATCTGTGGGGCCGTGGGGGTCAGCCCTGAGGGACCCCCAGTGTCTGGGGGACCCCGTTTTCCATCGCTGGGGGGGGCCTCACCTCTGGTGATGGTCATAGCGGTGTCGCTCGGGGTTGTACTCACCCCCTACGTCCACCACCACATCACACTGGGCCAGGCGCTGGGGGTCCCGGGTGCGCACCACCTCCGCGTCCTGTTGGGGGGTGCAGTGAGGTTGGGGAGCCCGGGGTGGGGGACCCAGGAGTGACTGGGGACCCCCTGAGCGCTGCTCCTGGGGAGACCAGGGACCCCCGAGGAGGGATTGAGAATTTAAGGGTGACCCCCAAGTGGGAATGGGGACCCAAAGGGTGGCCCCCAGGTGGGACTAGGGACCCCGAGGGTGGACTGGGGACCCGAAGAGTGGCTCCCAGGTGGGCCTAGGGACCCCGAGAGAGGACTGGGGAGCCGAAGGGTGGCCCCCAGGTGGGACTAGGGACCCCGAGGGGCGACTGGGGACCTAAGAGGGGCCCCTGGGTAGAACCAGCGACCTCCAAGTGCGACTGGGGACCCAAAGGGTGTCCCCCAGATGCGACCGGGAACACTGGGAGACGACTCCCCAGTAACGGGGGACCCCGACAGGGGGACTGGGCATCTATGGGTGGCCCCGAGGAGGGACCCGGGACTCGAGGGCGGGCAGGGGTCAGGGCACTGCACAGCGGCCCTGCCCCGTTGCAGGGGACGCGGGCCCGGTTGCACGGGGGTCCGAGCAGGCAGCAATGCCGGTCCCGCCGCGCGGTGCGCCGGGGCCGTACCCGGTAGCGGGGCAGGAGGCGCAGCAGGTAACACGCCAACACCTCATCACAGTGGAAGGTGCCGTCGTGGGTACCGATGCGCGGGACGGGCTCAGGCCGCGATCGCTTGGGCCCAGGCCCGGCCGTGCCCCCGCTGCTCACGGCGGCGGCCATGAGGCGGGCGGCGCGCATGGCGCTGCGCATGCGCGGCCCCACCCCCCACGCCCCCGCGCATGCGCCGCGCTGCAACGTCACCGCGTCCAGACGGCGCGTGCGTCCAGCTCCCGCGCACCTGCTCGCTGTCCATCTGCGCACGCGCCCGCCGCGCCCTGCCCCTCCCCGCCGCTCTGCGCAGGCGTCGGCACCGCCCAGGCCTCGCCCAGCCGCCACGCGCATGCGCGCGCCGCGCCCGGCACCGCCCAAGCCCCGCCCCTCCACCGCGCGCGTGCGCCACGCGCGCCCCTCCCGGCACACGCCTCCGCGCGACTGCGTATGCGCCACATCGCCCCGCCCCCGCCCGTCCGTCACTGCGCGGTAGGGGCGGAGCCAGGGCGGGGCTTCTTGGGGGCGTGGCCACGTCCGAGTCTGCGGGGACTTACGGGCGGACAGAGGGACCCGCTGGGGGACCCACGGACACGCGTGGGCGTACAGGGACACACAGACACGGACACGGCGGTGGGCACAGGGGCTGCCCGGGCCCCGCGGACACCGCCGCCAGCCCCCCTAGGACAAACAGACACGGGGACACGGGGACACGGTCCTGCAGAGCCCGCGGGGACACGAGTGCTCGCTGAGTGGGTTCAGTTTTGGGCCCCTCACCCCAAAAAGGCCCTTGAATGACTCGAGCGTGTCCAGAGAAGGGCAACGGAGCTGGTGCAGGGTCTGGAGCACAGGTCTGATGGGGAGCGGCTGAGGGACCTGGGGGGGTTTAGTGTGGAGAAGAGGAGGCTGAGGGGAGACCTCCTGGCCCTCTGCAACTCCCTGAAAGGAGGGTGCAGAGAGGGGGGAGGAGTCTCTTGAGCCAAGGAGCCAGCGGCAGGCCAAGAGGGAATGGCCTCAAGCTGCGCCAGGGCAGGGTCAGACTGGCTCTTAGGAAGGATTTCTTTGCAGAAGGGGTTGTTGGGCGTTGGAATGGGCTGCCCAGGGCAGGGGGGGAGTCCCCATCCCTGGAGGGGTTGAAGAGTCGGGTTGAGCCAGCGCTGAGGGATCTGGTGGAGTTGGGAACGGTCAGGGGGAGGTTCATGGTGGGGCTGGAGGAGCTTCAAGGGCTTTTCCAACCGGGATGATTCTGGGATTCGGGGACAGACAGACAGACACGCAGCCCCGCCCCCCCCCCCCCCCAAAAAAAACCTCCCAAACCAGCTCAGGCACTGTTCCCAAGCATGATTTTATTTGCAGCAGCTGGCAGCGAGGTGGGTCCCCTCCCAGACACTCTGCACGGCGTGGGGGGGCCCCAGAGCCTCCCCCCCGCCCCAAACGGGGGTGTCTCTACCGGCACCTCAGGGGGCCGGTGACACGGAGCAGCCTCCGGCGCCTGCTCCCAGCGCAGCCCAGGACCCCACAAGGTGCCCAAACCGAGCTGGGCCCGCTGCGCCCTCACAGGTTGCGGGGAGCCCCGGGAGTCGTACCCGAGAGCCACAGGAAAGGGGGGTTCAGCTCTGAGAGCGCGGTGGCACCCCGAGACAACCCCCACGCTCCCCCCATGCCAGGCCGGAGTGCGGAGAAGGCATCTGATGGCTCCGCCGGTTGTTTTCTTTGAGGGCCGAGGACAAATTCCCCCTCTTGGGCTGACACGGGCGGCTCAGGCCTCGTCCCAGTCCCACGGGAGTGGTTTTAGGGGGTCGCACGCGTGGGGACACACCCCACGGCCGTTCCCAGCAGGGATTTGGGGTGTGCAATTCAATCTGTGTCCCCCGTTTTGAAACGTGGGGGGAGGGGGGCAAGCGCTGCAGATTTTAGGGAGGGAGGACGGCACCAACGGCTCAGCGACGGCGCGAGTCCGTCTCCCCATGCTAAATTCCCCCGGCGCTTCTCCTTCCAAGCAGCCTGATTTTTTGGGTCAAGAAAGAAGTGGATTGGAGGCAGCCCAGCTTCAAAGGATCCATAAAGGGATAAGTCAGCTCTTGCAGATGGCAGGGAAGCGGAAAAGCTGCTCACGGAGCGGGGGGAAACCAGACGGATTTGGGTCTGTCAGGAGCAAACCTCGGCCGCCATGGAGGAGAAGAAAAAACAGGAGCTCCAGTAGTGTGAAACCAAACTGTCCGTGTGGAAAACTCCTGCCCGGGGTCACGTCTCTCCACTCGCTGCCGCGGGGGAAGCCGGGCTGACTTATCCCTTTACTGGTGGGTGCTCAAACCCCACGGCTGGAGTCAGGAGATCTCATTGCCGAAGACCTCGAGCACCAGCGGCGTGAGCTGCATGCTGTGCTCGGGCTGGAAGGAGAGGCAGCGGTACTGCTTGGAGTGCTCCTCGTTCAGGCTGCGCAGGTCCGCCAGCTTCTGGATCATCTTGGCGTAGAGCAGGCGGCTGCCGGGAGGAGGGTGCCGGCAGCGGATGTAGGTTTGGAGGATCTCCGAGAGGCGATCCTGGAGGGATTCCACCAGTGAGGTGTCCTGCACGCCCGGGCGATCTAGGAAACAGCACGGATGCAGGGGGTGATTCCCTTTTCCCAGCTGGCCTCGATGGAGACGCAGGGAAGGGTGACACAGCCAAAAGGTGATGAAGTGCTCAGGCTTGGACAACAGGCCCAAGCCAGAGTTGACCTGTAGATGAATCCTGTGTATTTTATAACTGATAACCATGGTGCTAGTAGGTATTGTGCTGGGTTAGAACAAACCACCTACGCTGATGGAAAAAAGCGCTGAATTGTTGAAGTATTGAAGCCTGAACAACAGGCCACAAGCTGAAGCTGCTGACTCAGTATGTGATCATTAGTGAAAGATGTATCACAGAATCCCAGAATCACCCGGGTTGGAAAAGCCCTTGAAGCTCCTCCAGCCCCACCATGAACCTCCCCCTGACCGTTCCCAACTCCACCAGATCCCTCAGCGCTGGCTCAACCCGACTCTTCAACCCCTCCAGGGATGGGGACTCCCCCCCTGCCCTGGGCAGCCCATTCCAATGCCCAACAGCCCCTTCTGCAAAGAAATCCTTCCTAAGAGCCAGTCTGACCCTGCCCTGGCGCAGCTTGAGGCCATTCCCTCTTGGCCTGCCGCTGGCTCCTTGGCTCAAGAGACTCAACCCCCCTCTCTGCACCCTCCTTTCAGGGGGTTGCAGAGGGCCAGGAGGTCTCCCCTCAGCCTCCTCTTCTCCACACTAAACCCCCCCAGTTCCCTCAGCCGCTCCCCATCAGACCTGTGCTCCAGACCCTGCACCAGCTCCGTTGCCCTTCTCTGGACACGCTCGAGTCATTCAAGGGCCTTTTTGGAGTGTTAACAAGTATGCTTGTTAATGAAAGATCTAGCTTAGATATCATAAAACATGTCTATCCTGAATATATCTTCATCCTTTGTTGTGCAGGGGCAAGCTGACAGGGCCATGGAACCAGCTCTCCGGCCTCGTGACCAGATGTGTGAACTTGCTCATAAATCAATTAGATAAGCAGGGAAACTCCCTTGGCTTCCTCCTTGAGCCCTGGCCAGGCTCTGGGGGAATCTAATCGGAGAGTGAAACCAGATGTTTCCACTCAAAACAAAGGTGCCCGTTATTCTGACTTGCTGATTTTTTTGGTACATAAGGCTGGACCCGCTTGCAGCGACTTTGGGTGCCTCAGCTACGGGTGGATGCACCGTGTAGGATTTCCCATGTGCTGGGAAATGCTCAACAAATCCTCACTGCACCCAGGGCTGCCCAGCATCTGCGGATCTAGATGCTGGTAACGGGTGCAAGTAGTGATGGATCTTTCTTAATCACTATTCACTCTCTCTCGTAGTAACGATTTGATGCATTACCCTGTATTTTCCTATTTGTTTGCTTCAAGTGCCCTGTTCTGTCTTTTCTTACCGTACGTTTTCTGTATTACTATTACATTATTTAGTTATCCCCAGTAAAATACGCCTGCTCTTTTCACTCTGGTGTCTGAGTTTAATTGGTATCCTTAATCAGCAAAGCAGGTGACAGGTTAGTGACCTTGGGGGATGAGTGTGCTCCTACCTGGGGACAGGATGCAGATGGCCATGAGGAGCACGTGCTCTTCTTCATGAAGGTTCAGCTTCTTCAAGCCAACCTGGAATTTCACCAGCGGCTCGAGCAGGTCCATGCTGTGACCAGCTGGGGAGAGAAAGGACCTTGAGCAAGAACAAGATCTCCCACAGCTGAGGGATGAGCGTGGAGCTCGGCAGCGCCTCTTTCAGCACAGCAGAGAGCCAGGACAGCAGGAAGAGGACTTTGGTTTTTAATTGTGCTTTTCTCCCCAGTAATTTCTTTAAAGCAGGAGATTACAGAGCAGCGTTTGCTTTTGAAATCCATAAAGACAATTAACCTACGGACATTTTGCCTCCTTATCACCACGGCCACAGCGCACCGTGTGCTGCCCAAGCATCACAAACCCCACCTCGTGTGCCCAGAGCTCTCCTGCAAGCAGATCTTTTTCCTGCGTTCAGTGGGTGCCAACTGCCCCGTGCCTGGTCCCCTGGGATCTCGCCCTCGCACCGAGGGTCTCGGCATCCCCACAGAATCCCAGAATCATCTGGGTTGGAAAAGCCCTTGAAGCTCCTCCAGCCCCACCATGAACCTCCCCCTGACCGTTCCCAACTCCACCAGATCCCTCAGCGCTGGCTCAACCCGACTCTTCAACCCCTCCAGGGATGGGGACTCCCCCCCTGCCCTGGGCAGCCCATTCCAACGCCCAACAGCCCCTTCTGCGAAGAAATCCTTCCTAAGAGCCAGTCTGACCCTGCCCTGGCGCAGCTTGAGGCCATTCCCTCTTGGCCTGCCGCTGGGTCCTTGGCTCAAGAGACTCCTCCCCCCTCTCTGCACCCTCCTTTCAGGGAGTTGCAGAGAGCCAGGAGGTCTCCCCTCAGCCTCCTCTTCTCCACACTAAACCCCCCCAGGTCCCTCAGCCGCTCCCCATCAGACCTGTGCTCCAGACCCTGCACCAGCTCCGTTGCCCTTCTCTGGACACACTCGAGTCATTCAAGGGCCTTTTTGGGGTGAGGGGCCCAAAACTGAACCCACTCATCGAGGGGCGGCCTCACCAGTGCCGAGCCCAGGGGTCAGATCCCTTCCCTGTCCCTGCTGGCCACGCTGGTGCTGGTACAAGCCAGGATGCCACTGGCCTTCTTGGCCACCTGGGCACGCTGCTGGCTCATTACCAATCCCCCCCAGGTCCCTCTCTGACTGGCAGGTTACTCCAAGGCTCTTCCAAGTGCAGGGAGAGATTTAAGGTCCATATGGATGATCTGCACACCCTGTTCTCTGTGTTGGTCCCCAAATCCTCAAGCGGGGGAGGTTTAGGGCAGGCTTCACCACTTTTCCTAAGCAGAAGGGTTTCCTGGCTGCAGAGGGATGGCACAGCGGCTTTCCAGCCCTCATGGCAGCACGGAGCAAACTGAACTCATCCCCTGTGGCAAGGCAGAGGAGTTGGAGACAGCTCTGAGCTACGGGCACATTCTCTGGCTTTGCTTTTCTTCAGGAGTTCTCGGCCCTTCCCAGCCACCCGGCGTGGCTGCAGGAGGCACACGCATCCCACGGCACAGGGCTGGGGCCGGGACAGAGGTTACAAGCCGTGCAGCCTGCCAACGCGTCCCTGCTTGCACACTGCTCAGGATGGGATTTCTGCATCCAAATTTAAGGCTGGGATGACATTTCTTAGCCCGGGAGAGTGTCCGGAAGCCTTTACCTTGGGTGACATCGCTGATCCTGTACTTGAAGTCGTTGCTGCCACAGGTCCACGTCATGTCCTCGAGGGTGAAGGACTGGTTCGAGCGCAGCATGATCACCTCGATGGCGCTGGATTTCAGCAGGACGATCTGGTCCTCTGCTGCCAGATCCCTGGGCAGGGGGAAGAGGGTGATGTGAGATCCACCCAGCGAGCAAAGCCACAGAAACCAGCCACCCATGCGCCAGGTTCTCCATCAGTAACCCAGTCCCTTTGCTGGGGGCACCCCAGCTTCTGCCTCACCCTGGGTTTCTGTGTGATTCTCTTCTCCTATCGCTGGTTACTTGGTTCAGGAGACTCATCCCCATCTCTCTGCAACCTCCCTCTACAACTGCCTGAAAGGAGGGTGCAGAGAGGGGGAAGGAGTCTCTTGAGCCAAGGACCCAGCGGCAGGCCAAGAGGGAATGGCCTCAAGCTGTGCCAGGGCAGGGTCAGACTGGCTCTTAGGAAGGATTTCTTTGCAGAAGGGGCTGTTGGGCGTTGGAATGGGCTGCCCAGGGCAGGGGGGGAGTCCCCATCCCTGGAGGGGTTGAAGAGTCGGGTTGAGCCAGCGCTGAGGGATCTGGTGGAGTTGGGAACGGTCAGGGGGAGGTTCATGGTGGGGCTGGAGGAACTTCAAGAGCTTTTCCACCCGAGATGATTTTCTCATTCTGTGATTAAGCATCAGGTATTTCTGCAGCTCTATTTATTGAGGGGCAGCACCCAGCGACCCAGACACCAGCCTCAAGTTAAACAGGACCTGAGGTCCTTCACAAACCAGGATGGGGACCACTCACATGGCTTTGAGCATCTCAGGAGCTCAAGGGTTTTGTTGACAGGTGAATCAGGGTAAAGGCAGGAGAGGAGTAACCCCAGGAAGGGGGAGAGACAGAAAACATGAAAGTAGGAACAGACCTGGGAAGGGAACAGAGCCTGAGGGACGGCTGTGAAGATGAAACAGAGAAAAATGATCTGGCTGTGAAGGGTAGGACGGGATTCCAGAGAGTAGAAAACCATCATGGACATCACATCTGGGAGCAAACGTCTCACCTGAATCCAGGGATCATTTTGGCAAAGCCGATCACCTTCTGTATGCTGTAGCTGACCAGGTCGGCCAAGTGCGGGAGCATGGAGAGGTGGGAGAAGTCGATGTTCATGGAGGAGGTCTCGTCGTTCTCCTCGGAGAGCACCAGGTTCGAAAACATCTGGGGCTCCACAGACTCTGGAGAGAGGGAGACGGTCAGAGGGTACCTCGGTTGTAGGCAAGACATTCCGGGTGAGGGGAAGGATGCCCGTCGCAGCGGGAACGGCGTTCGTCCCACCAGGAGGGCTTTGTGCTGTGTTTAGACAGCAGGACATGAGGAACGGGGCTGGGAGAGGAGCAGGCGTTCGCTGGCTGCCAACAGCATCAAGATTTTTGCACTGAGGCCTTTAACTCCTCTCCTGTGCTGGGATCAAGTCTAACTGCAGCCAGAGCGGCGACACCGCAGCCCAGCGTTCACCTTCACAGAATGACAGAATCATCCGGGTTGGAAAAGCCCTTGAAGCTCCTCCAGCCCCACCATGAACCTCACCCTGACCATTCCCAACTCCACCAGATCCCTCAGCGCTGGCTCAACCCGACTCTTCAACCCCTCCAGGGATGGGGACTCCCCCCCTGCCCTGGGCAGCCCATTCCAACGCCCAACAGCCCCTTCTGCAAAGAAATCCTTCCTAAGAGCCAGTCTAACACACTCCCCTTGGCCATCCTGGAGGACTCAGACACACAGAGGTCTGCAGGGCCACGATCCTGGCAAGCATTTAATGCTTTTTGCTCACAAAAAACCTTTGCAACACCCCCAGGAGGGTCTTACAGTTCAATAAGCTCCCCAGAAGAGGTAAAACAAGGGTTTGAATGGCCAGATTTAGGTAAAGCTGTTTCAATTCTACCCCCATCGCCTACAGAGAGGTGAGCGTGGTACCTGGAAACGTGCTGAAGGCATCGGAGCCAAAGAGGTCGGTGGAGTCCTCTGAGGACAAGTCCTGGGTGAGGAGGGAGGAGGATCTTGCTGCCCCTCTGTTGCTAGGGCTGCTTCTCACGGGGGGCTGGAAGAGAGAGCAGGACGTGAGGAATGGGGCTGGGAGAGCAAGTCGGTGGCAGCCGTTCGCCTGCTGCCAACACCATCGAGGTTTTTGCACTGGGATTTTTAACTCCTCACTAAGGAGAAATCATGGGATGAAGCGGGTTTGGGGCATCTGGGCAGGAACCGCTTGGTCCCGTGTGTGGGAATCGGGGCTGGCGTGCCCCGGACGTACCCGAAACTTGGTGAAGTCGGCGTACGTGGGGTCGTAGGTTTTGCGATGAGCCTCGAGGAGGACGTCGATGACTTTCTGCTGCTCCTCTGAGAGTTTGGGCTTCAGACTCTCCTTGAGCGCCTCTTCCTCCTTGCGCTTCAGTATCATCTCGCGCTTCCTCTGAACCTCCTCGTCTGTCAGGATGACTGCAGGGACAGGGAAAGCGTCAGAAACAGGCGAAACAGGGATTGAAGTGACCCCAGGCCGCTGCAGCCAGCATCCCCATTCCCTTGCTAATCAGTTATTAAACCTGCATCAACCCCATCCGGCTCCTCTCCTCGACTGCCGGGTCACGGCTTTTTGCTACGAGACCGACACAATTTATAGCCCACTCGGGTGCTTTTAGGCAAGGACCGGGTGCAATAAGGTCACATCAGCGCTGCCACATGTTTGCTCTGTGCTTTCAGGTGAAAGAAATCTTGATCCTGCAAGACTCAGGCCAGTGGGTTCATCTCACTCCGGCGCTGTTGTCAGCAGCGCTCGACAACAGAGGGAGCCCGACGCGGCACCGCTCAGCCTCCGTCAGCAGCGATAGCCTGGGTATCCCGCAGTCCTTTGGCATCATGGCAAATATTTTTAAGCTAAGGGGACATATAAACATACCCCCACTCCCCAAATTGGGTATTTATGGCTTGTATTATGGGTGACAGCCTTCGGCAGTGGCCAAGGGCTGGACTCAAAGGCCATACGCAAGGCTTCTCCCATTAGGGAAGGAGAGCATCCACAGGCAATTTGGGCTCAAATCTTACTTTTTTAAAAAGACCTTAAAGCCCTGAATAGCCTCACAGGGTTGAAAGAGAAGAAAACAGGGACCCGCAACGATCTCTTGGTGTAGCAACCCCCCCATCCTCGTAACAGAGTCACACATTCACAAAAGTACCTGTTAATACACATCCACCAGCGGTCCTAAAAATAGCAGTGCCCATTCCTCGAGATGTTATTAGCCCTTTAACCAGTCATTAAAGAAAACCTCAAGCACGTTATCTGATGACGAGGCGGCTTTCTGCCTGCCTTGGGTTGCAGAGAGATTGGATGCTGGGCAATTTGTGGTGGAATTCGGGACGAGAGGTCGGCAAAGGGCAACGGGAGCCACGGTCGCAGGGCTCGAGGCAAGGAACTGTTTTCAGTCCCTGCTCCTTTCTGCCACCCTTAGCCGACGGCATTTTTCCAATATGTTTTCAAACTTGCACAATCTCAGAGGGGACTTGAAGATCTCGGAGGCACGGGAACAACCGGCTGGGGCTGAAAGGTCGCTCTCACGATCAGCACGTTACGGCCAGCTCTGCGGGGGACAGCACGACCGCTTGGGGAGAAAAATTAGGGTTTTGCCATCTCCCAACCTGGTTTTTATTACAAAAGCATCAGATCCATCTGGGCGCTGCGTGCGAGAAGGGAAACTGTTCATAGATGAGGCAGCATCTGTGGGGAAAGAACCACGTGGGGCTGGGAATGAGGATGGGGCAAAGAGCTGAGCGCTTGGGCTGTGGTCATGGTGTTCAAAGTCTTTGCCAGCACGGTCTGTCCCAAGCCCTGGGGCTCCGGAAGGGGTTATTGTAGGTGTCTACACCAAGAAAACCTCAGATCCTGCAAGTGAATCGATGCGAAATTAGGAAGAACCCACAGAGCGGACTGGAAAGAAAAGGATGTTTCTGTGTTGGGGCAAGACTGCCTTGGGATTTCTCACCCAGCTTTAGGAAATCCACCCAGATTTGAAGCAGCGAGGCGGCAGCGTTTCTCACACTGGTAGGAGCTGAAAAGCAAAAGCATTTCCCAAAGCATCGCTTTGGTGGAGGAACAAATGCTGGCAAGGTTTGTGCTCCCAGGTACGACCCCCTAAGGCAGCCAGATTTCCCTACACAGGGTCGATGCGATGAAACATCCCGTTTCTCTGTACGTCCCAGGGCTGCCCCGAGGCTCGGCAGAGCACGTGGGCCGCACGCTGCTGGGAATCCACGGCTGAACTGCCAGCGACGTTGACAGAAACGGGCCCCAGCCAGCACCAGGTCCCAGGTTTGGTGTTTAATGCTCTGCGAGGACTCGCTGGAGGCCACAGGAGAGTAAAACCCAAAGGAAGCCCCCGCAGGCAAATTAAAGGGTGTTTTAAAAAAAAAAAAAATCAGATAAAGGGGAATAACAATTTCCTTCCAGCTTGTCTGGTGTGGCGAAGGGCAGTGCTGTGACACAGCCACGACACAGCCCAGCAGCATCGGTGCTGTGGATTGGGAACCACCCCCGGCCTTTCGGGTGAAATCGTTCCTGGTGACGATGGGGAGCGGCAAACCTGAAATGCCCCTCGCCTGGCCGCGCCGGAGGAACGGCTTTTCGGTAGGACTGGGGGGTAACGTGGACGAGGGATGTCAGCGAAGTGACTTTCCTGCTTTGTAAAGTCCTGGGGGAAAGGATTCGACCCTCATTTTTCCTCACAGAAGGATGGATGTTGCCCATCACGTTCCTGCCTGCCTCGAGGTGGGAAACAGCACCAGGAAGCAGCTTGATGCCGGCACCTTCCACTTGAGATCCCGGCTCACGCCTCAGCTCCGATTTCTTTCCAAACCCTGAGCTGGAGACGTCCAGCCGTAGACTCCTGGCACAACCAGCGACGTGGCGGAGCGTTTGTGGGCTGCCCTGACCCAGAGGCTGAGATAACATCTGCCCATCGCTTCCAGACAGACGCTGGCCCCCTTTGCGAGACACCACGAGGGCAGCAGGGGAAGCCACGGCCGACACCGAGGGTAGCGCATGAGGATACAGCCCTGGCCAAAACCAGGGGCTTGGAAGCACTGGAGGATGATGTGGAGCAGCACAAAGGCAGACTCGCTCCGTCAGGAGAGGAAAGAGCAGCCAAATATAAAGCAAAATTGAAGTTTAGGAAACATCAGGCAAGAAACGTGTTCACTGGATGGAGTTTGAGCGTTTCATTGAATGGTGGGTACTTCTGCCTGCTCCACCTGGAGCTGGGGGAACCATTCAGCCCCAGGGGTGCAAAACGCTGGGGGGTTGTTCCCTCACCCTGGGACAGCCTGCCTGGCACAGCCGTCATGGTGGGGTGGCATTTGGGATCTTGCTGGGACAGTGGTGGCGGTCAGAAACCAAGCTGGTGTCCCCTGGTTGGGGACAAAAACACCCATCACAGAAGCAGCTTTGGAGTGATTCATGGCTGAATGAGGGCCAAGCAGCAAAAGCAGTGTAGTGCGGTGTAGGGACAGGGCCAAGGCGCATGCATCAAGGTCAGGAACCATCCCCTGAGCTGCCCTGCAGGGTGTTGGGACCCCGCTTAGCTGCTGAGGATCCCCAGGATGGCTCTGCACCAGTTCACAGAATCCCAGAATCCCAGAATCATCCAGGTTGGAAAAGCCCTTGAAGCTCCTCCAGCCCCACCATGAACCTCCCCCTGACCGTTCCCAACTCCACCAGATCCCTCAGCGCTGGCTCAACCCGACTCTTCAACCCCTCCAGGGATGGGGACTCCCCCCCTGCCCTGGGCAGCCCATTCCAACGCCCAACAGCCCCTTCTGCAAAGAAATCCTTCCTAAGAGCCAGTCTGACCCTGCCCTGGCGCAGCTTGAGGCCATTCCCTCTTGGCCTGCCGCTGGCTCCTTGGCTCAAGAGACTCCTCCCCCCTCTCTGCACCCTCCTTTCAGGGAGTTGCAGAGGGCCAGGAGGTCTCCCCTCAGCCTCCTCTTCTCCACACTCAACCCCCCCAGGTCCCTCAGCCGCTCCCCATCAGACCTGTGCTCCAGACCCTGCACCAGCTCCGTTGCCCTTCTCTGGACACGCTCGAGTCATTCAAGGTCCTTTTTGGGGTGAGGGGCCCAAAACTGAACCCACTCATTGAGGGGCGGCCTCACCAGTGCCGAGCACAGGGGTCAGTTCCCTGCCCTGTCCCTGCTGGTCACGCTGGTGCTGGTACAAGCCAGGATGCCACTGGCCTTCTTGGCCACCTGGGCACGCTGCTGGCTCATTACCAATCCCCCCCAGGTCCCTCTCTGACTGGCAGCTCTCCAGCCACTCCTCCCCAGGCCTGGAGCGCTGCTGGGGGTTGTTGTGGCAGTTCACACAGCAAAGACCCCGGACACAGCCTTGAAAGCCGGGGAGCAAAACTGAATTCATCCCTGCTGCTTCCCCCCAGAATGTACCTTTCAGCCCCGCTGACCTGCCCCAAACCCTGGCTGTGACGCCTCAGGATGGTCATTGGAAGACGGAGCCAAATCCCTGCAGGTGTAATCGGCCGCGCAGCCGGTGGGAACAGGGATGGGCCAAGGAGTGGCACGGGCAGAAAAAACCCCAATTGCACAACAGGAACTGAAACATTGCGATGGCTGGAGGGTGGGTAACGGGATGCTGCAGGCTGGCCGGCCGGTGTGCATCTCCTACAGCCCGTGGGCTTGCAGGGAAACCAGAGAGGAGGGAAGTTTGGCACCTCAATCCCAGAGAGATCTCGAGGGGCTGGAGCGAGGGCAGAGGAGGGCAACGAGCTGGGGAAGGGCCTGGAGAATAAATCCTGTGAGGAGCGATGGAAGGAGCTGGGGCTGTTCAGTGTGAGGAGGAGAAGGGGAGGGGAGACCTCATCACTCTCTGCAGCTCCCTGAAAGGACGTTGTGGAGAGGTTGGTGCTGGTCTCTGCTCCCAGGGAATTAGTGACAGAACGAGAGGGAACGGCTTTGAACTGCAACAGGGGAGGGTCAGGCTGGACAGGAGGGAAAAATGTTTCCCCGCCAGAGTGGTCAGAGAGTGGAACAGGCTGCCCAGGGAGGGGGTGGAGTCCCCACCCCTGGGGGGGTTTAAGGGCCGTTTGGATGAGCTGTGGGGGGATGTGGGGTAGGCGAGAACTTTGTAGAGTCGGGCTGAGGGTTGGACTCGATGATCCCGAGGGGCTTTTCCAACCTGAACGATTCTGTGACTCTGTGGTTCTGAGAAGCAGCAGCAATTTAAATCACAGGTCCTGGACCCGCGCCGGAGCAAATCGGAGCAGCGACAGCAGCTGCAGGGCCGCCGGCTACTGCTTCCCCCCGCCAAGGAGGTCGTGTCCCTCCGACGCAGCTGAGGCACGGCTCACCCAAGCAATGCTGCACAGATTTCGGAGAGGGCTTTCCAGCTGCTCGGCCCCTGCCAGCTCCCAAGCCTGCTCTAATTACAGAGGACGCTGGATGTTTATAGCATGTGCTCTGAGCCCGCGGGGAGCGGAGACGCTTCCCGGCCAGCCTGAGAACGCCGGGCCACCGCCAAGTGACGTTTTCCCGGATGGGCACAACTCTTCCCTCCCTCTCGTGCTCCTGCTTCGCCTCTGGGCCAGGCTCCGGCGTCAGCGCGGGTCGCAGAAGCCGGCGTTGCACAACTCCGCCGTGCAGCAGCTCCCAGGCCAGGGAACACATCCCACGTTTGGGGCAGCGGGGGACTTTTTTTTTTTTTGCTTGGAGTATCACCGCCTATTCGGGGAAGTGGAGGAGAGCTGGGAAGGCCACCTCCCTCCTTGCTCACCCTCGTCCCGCAGTCCCACCCTAAACAACCGAAATCCTGCCGGCTCCCCCGAGCATCTCCGCTCCTCTCCTGACTGATCTGGGAAATTCCCCTCTCTCTGCACAATCTTCTTCCAGTTTCTGCTCCTCTCCCTGGCTCTGAGACATTGGTTTCTTTATTTTTCTCCTCCCCTTTGGGGATTTTCAGCACTGAGCTCATAAATGGAGCCTCGTGGTGAGGATGCTGAGCATCAGCTGCTCGTGACTACGACCAGATCCCGGAGAGCCTTTTCCTTGGAAAAGGGGAGAGAAGATCCGCGGGGCGCTGACCCCAGGCAAACCACTGACCTTGCTGCGGCGCCAGGGAGGGGGATTTTCTGCAAGTGCCTTCCCCAAGGGCTGAGGACCCGGCTGCAGAGGGACAAACTGCCTCAGGACATGACTGGGGACCCTCCCAAGGAGATTCACTGATTCCCAACTAACTGGCACCACAACAGCACAAAAAAATTCCCCAGCAGCAAATAAAGTGGCGGGGAGAGGATAAATTCAATGCCGTAAGAGCGCTGCAGCCCCGGGGAGCCTGTGGGTCCCTCCAGCCACTCGATTTGGTGATGCATAATTTATCTTCCTGCCTCACAGCAACACCTTGAGACCGAGCAGGACAGATGACCTGGTCCCCGTCCCACAAACACTGGAGAAGCTGCTAAAGGTCAGGGGAAAAGGGGCAGAGACACTAAGAGAAGTCAATCACCCAAAGGTCACGGGTGGCTGCGGAGCCTGAGTCCATCTAACACCCCGTGTTTTGGCCGACACAGACGTTCCCTCCTGAGCTCCAGGCAAAAAGCAAATTTTGCAGGGTAGAAGGGGTGACTTCAGCATTTTCTTGCCACCCAAACAAGTGCCAAAGCAGGCAGGATAGTCCAGCAACAGACTCTTTACCCCACTTTAAAGTACTTTTGTGCTAAGCATCATCCTAGGGGAAAGCAGCAGCGAGCGGGCAGGGTGGCAGGAGGGGGACCTGCCCTCCTCGGAGGCATCCGAAGGGAAACTGCTCCTGAGAGCGGCTCAAGGAGCGTTCCCAGGCACCACGGCTCGGGCTGCGAGGTGGATTTCTCCTCCTCCGATCGCCTGCCCCACAGCCCTGTGCGCTTGCCCTGCGCTTTACCCCGCGCAGATAAGACAGGCGGAAAACCACAAATATTTGCTAACGTTGGCTGCGGACAGCTTGGGGTGAACTCAGGCGTTGCGGCGGGGCCATAAATCCTGCTCCAGCCCTATGGCCGTAACCTCGGTGCCCTCCAGCTTCCACCTCGCCCCCTCCCTGGTCCCTCTGCAGGGGACAGTGGCCGCCCCGACGCTGTCCCCAGCTCCCTGGGGAGCGTGGTGGCTCAGGGATTTTGCTCGGGCAGTTTGAGCATACGTGATCCTTTCCTTGCTGCGTCTCCCCAACAGGCACCGACTCCTCCAGCCCATCACTGCAGCATCCGCTCCCCAGGTTTGGCCGCACCCAAACTCAGAGCACACGTCGGGGAAGGGACCCTCAGCAGGGCCACGCTGCCACAGGTCTCAGCCCTGCGTGGTTTGGGCTGGAGGCGATGTCTAAAATCATCCAGGCCACCGACCAGCCCACGCTCCGGGGATGGAGAAGGGTCTGCCTGCACCAAACCCCAAATTAACACAGGCACAAGGTCTGTCCTCTTCGTCCTCCTCTTTACCCCTGGCTCACGCTCTTGTTTCTGCTTCGGACTCAGATCCCAGCGGCAGCGGGGCCAAACTGGCCCAGCCTTGCCTGTGACAATCCTCATCGCCTTCAGCGACAGCCCGGGGAAGACACAAACCCCTGTCAAGAGCTTCAAGATCTTTGATTCAACCTAAAAATAACAGCAGCACACCCTGTTCCCCTTCATTTAACCAGCAGCAAAGTCCACAGGAAGGCTATTTTTAGTCTCATTAGGTTTTGTTAATCCAGTAACAGTTTACTAACGAGGTCGCTTACAAGTTAACTCCTGCAGAGAGCACACACATCCCTGGGACCTGGCCCCGGCCGGGTGCAAGTGCTCCGTGCATCGCTGCCACTGAATTTTCCGGCCTTTCCTGGGTAATTAACTGGTGCAAGTCAACACATTTCCCTCAGTAGCAATGGCTACGCCAAATGGGCCGCACCAACCGGCCACCACGGGCTCACACGTCCTCACACTCACCCAAAACGTGGGTATATTTGGTGAATTATATGGTCTTTTTCTCTCTCTTTACGGGACGTGGCTGCTAGTTTAAAAGAATAAGATCCAGGGATCTTCTCTTCATGGGGGATCTGCTCAATCTTGGGGACAATTGGAAATTTAGGCATTTTTTCCTGCAAACACCTGATTTTCTGGAGGAGCCAGGTGCTGTGGTGGCACCCTGTGACATCAGATGCTGTTTGCCCTCCGCTCACCGCGTAAGGAAATGAGCACCACTTCCATTTTCCAAATTTTCAGGTCCATCAATCATCCGACGTGACATCCTGTTTGCGATGTCTCCTAGCAGAAGGCTGTTATTTTGGTTTGAACGTTACGCGAACACCAGCCTTCTCCTAAAGACTTAAGATGTGGAAAGCATCTGTACGTAGGAGGAAGCGTGTCAACCATTTTATTTTTAAAAGCTGCTTATCTATGAATATAGTTGAAGAAAATAAATATTTGGACAACATTAGTGTGTTTGGATTGGGTTAAAAACGACTTTGCTTCCCTCTGCTATTTACTTAAGTCTCTGCTGTGCACGTGGCTGGATGGACAGACCCATGTTGCAAGAATAAAGGGCACCCCCCCCCCAAAAAAAATAAAGTCCAAGAGGTACGGCGGAGCGAAACGCAAGGTGGTTCCACGCTAATGGAAATTACTGTCGCTGTGGGGAAGCTCATTCAACTCTCCCTGTTTGGATGCGGCGAGGAGCACGCAAAAACACGTCGGAGAGGACGATGACTTTGTGAAGGCGGGAGAGGAATAAGTTCAGTCGATGTAAGAGGGAGTTAATCAGCAACAGCCCCGGATGCTCTCGCTCAGCTGGTGCCCCCCAAGAGCCAGCAGAGGAGACTTGACTCTGCTAAAATCAGCTCCCCACATCGCTAACCACCACAGGAGCAGCCTCAATCATTAAACGAGCTCCTCTCAATCATTACCCACCGCATCCCCTGCCCTTTGCATCCTCTTCGAATCCTTGGAGGGCTTTCAGGTTTTACGCCCGCCTGCCTGCCTTCCGCACCGCCCGTTAATCGAGAAGGAAAAGGAGGTGACGGGGCGAAGCCGGGCCGTTCCCCGCGGGCCGCGCGTCCGCGTACTCACACTCTTTCATCATGCCGATGTCCACGCAGCGCTTCAGCCGACATGCCTGGCAGTGCCGCCGGTTGTCCTTGGTGATTTTGCAGTCGCCGTTGAACGGGCACGTGAACATCGCTTTCCTCTTCATGCTTCTCCTGGAGAGGAACAAAAAAAAAATATTAAAAACCATCTCACGTCAAATCAACACCGATTTTGGGGGGATGTGGGGTAGGGGAGAACTTTGACCTCATGGCCCTCTCCAACTCCCTGAAAGGAGGCTGCAGAGAGCTGGGGATGAGTCTCTTTAACCAAGTAACAAGCGATAAGACAAGAGATAATGGCCTCAAGTTGCACCAGGGAAGGTTTAGACTGGATATTAGGAAGCATTTCTTTGCAGAAGGGGTTGTTGGGCGTTGGAATGGGCTGCCCAGGGAGGTGGTGGAGTCCCCATCCCTGGAGGGGTTGAAGAGTAAAGTTGACTTAGCGCTGAGGGATCTGGTGGAGTTGGGAACTGTCAGTGTTAGGTCAATGGTTGGACTGGATGATCTTCAAGGTCTTTTCCAACCTAGACGATTCTGCGATTCTGTGAACTTTGTAGAGTCAGGCTGAGGGTTGGACTCGATGATCCTGAGGGGCTTTTCCAACCTGAACGATTCTGTGATTCTGTGATTTGACTGTACAAAAGGCTGCTCCAAGCATCGGGAGCAGAAGCAAGCACAAATCCAGCTCTCTGGGCAGCAAACTGCTGGAGGGGGATTGCTAAGAGGGTGCTGGGAACATCACTGGCCTGATTCTGTTCAGCTCAGCTGGTTGCTTGAGAACACCAAGTTGGGGAGTTTGCAGCCAGTTGGGTGCATCCACAGATTTGGGCATTGCTGGGCAGCACGGAAAATTGAATGACTCGAGCGTGTCCAGAGAAGGGCAACGGAGCTGGTGCAGGGTCTGGAGCACAGGTCTGATGGGGAGCGGCTGAGGGAACTGGGGGGGTTTAGTGTGGAGAAGAGGAGGCTGAGGGGAGACCTCATGGTCCTCTACAACTCCCTGAAAGGAGGGTGCAGAGAGGGGGGAGGAGTCTCTTTAACCAAGTAATGAGCGATAAGACAAGAGGGAATGGCCTCAAGTTGCACCAGGGAAGGTTTAGACTGGATATTAGGAAGTATTTCTTTACAGAACGGGTAGTCAGTCATTGGAATGGGCTGCCCAGGGAGGTGGTGGAGTCCCCATCCCTGGAGGGGTTGAAGAGTCGGGTCGACATAGTGCTGAGGGATCTGGTGGAGTTGGAAACTGTCAGTGCTAGGTTAACAGTTGGACTAGATGATCTTCAAGGTCCTTTCCAACCTGGATGATTCTGTGATTCTGTGAAAAGGACAACTTCTCACAAGGACACAGCTGAGGGGTTCAACCACAGGTTAAGCAGCTTTCTGGTTTTGAACAGGTATTTTAAATGCCATAAGAATGGTGGAAGGATTGTAGAAAAACCCCCACCAGCAACAAAAGAAACCAGAGCAGAGGCCGGCATGTACAAAGCAGCCCCTGTTATTAAACATTTACCAGCCTTTAAAGCCTGGCTTTGCTAGAATAACTGGCTGGAGCGCATGTTTGTGTGTGCAGGAGAAAGAAATCTCACTGCAGGATACAAGAGAAACAACACTTAACATAATAACCCTCTCTTCCACCAAAACCACACCGTGCCACGTTAATCCGCTGCTGCAATCGGGACCGTAAATCTTCCAAGTACAAAGGGTCAAAGCCAGAGCTCGCAGTGAAAACTCGCAGCGAAAATTCACCTTCCTGCGGGGCCATCCTGCACGATACCCGCTGACGACACGTTACAGGCGTCGCTGAGCCGGGCCACTGAGGGTGGTTTGTCCTCTGCGTTCAGGAGACGCCGCATCTTTGCTTTGGAGAAAGCGACTCAACGATCTGCCACCAGCGAGCCAAGCTTATCTCTGGATTTGAAAATATTTCTAAAGGTGCTGCTCGCTTTCAAAGGGGTGGTTTTGTGTGGGGGTAAACCAAGGCCAGGGCGCCTGCGGGCTGGAAAGTCAAAGCGAGGATGTTCAGAGGGTAAAAACGCAGCAGAGAAGCGGAGCTGAGACGTGATTCAGGGACGACAGCGAGAAATCTGCCCCCAACTTAACGCTGGGTTTCAGCAGCGGGGTGAAGAGTCTCCCGCTAGAAAGAGTTGCTCTTCCAGCAACGAAATCCCCGCGCGACACAAACGGCGTGGAGGCACCAAACGGGTGACTGCGGGCTCAGAGGGCGACGGCAGAGGGGCCCCTCCAGGCCAGGACCGGCGCCAAGCCTGCGCTTATAGGGTATAAATATAAAATATGTTCTCGGGCTGCAGACCCGAGCAGCACGTAGCGTGCAATTAGAGGCTATTTTAGAAAGGGAGATGTAAACAAAGAGGCTTTACTCTCCCTTCATCTAACATGAATAAATGCATTTAGGAAAATTAATACAGGAGAAGCGGATGGCAGAGCCCTCCAGAACCTGCCGTGCACTAAGAAATTCCTGTTTCACCCAGCAGCTGGCTCACGGTTTATTGCTTTTCTCTGGGTTTTCCCCTTCCACCAAGACCAGCAGGACCTTTCCTCTCCCAGGAACGGGGACAAACGTTGCTCAGCGTAGAGGAAAATCAGGATTTGGAACTGAACACCCCAAAATCTCCCAGTTTCCGTGAGCAACTCTGCTTTTGAGTCTCTGGGGCAGGCAGGCAGCTCGTCTTTTCACCCACAGCCAAGGGCAAGGCTGGGGAATGCACAAACAAGCCAGAGAAACACGAGGCCCTCGGGCAGGGAAAGATGTCCCATGTGCAGGGACAAGCCAACATTATGGGTTTGGTATGAAAATTGTAGTTTATTCGAATAGAGGGTGGCTGGGCACAATAGCCACTTCGCTGCCCCAAGGGTCCACAGCTCTTGGCTACGAGGGGCCCCAGGTCACAGCAGCAACGCAGAGGAGCGGCCATCAGACCCACAGCGGGACCTCACGCCGTCTGGCTCGGGTGTATTTTTATAAAGCTCCAGAACCAGCCATTTCAAGGCTCATTTAAGATCCATGTCCCAGGCAGGCTGCCGAATGTTAAAAATAACGAGCTCCCTCCCTGCGCAAAGCCAGCCCGTGGGTGAGAGTAAACACGGCCACAGCCAGCAGCAAGGGAAGCCGGGGTTTGCCGAGGGGGGAGCGGTGTGCTCCGAGGTCAGGGTGGCTGTACCTGGTGGTGGTGGTGGGGGAAATAGGGACAGCGTTCCCAGACGTGCTCTCCAACATCACCATTCGCTGCCTGCAAACCCAATGTTGCAGAGCGTGGGCTGCTGCACGTGGCGGGGGGGACACCCATCGCTCCCCAGTGCTTGGAGGGAGGAGTGGCTGGAGAGCTGTTGGTCAGAGAGAGACCTGGGGGGGATTGGTAATGAGCCAGCAGTGTGCCCAGGTGGCCAAGAAGGCCAGTGGCATCCTGGCTTGTACCAGCACCAGCGTGGCCAGCAGGGACAGGCAAGGGATCTGACCCCTGTGCTCGGCCCTGGTGAGGCCGCCCCTCGATGAGTGGGTTCAGTTTTGGGCCCCTCACCCCAAAAAGGACCTTGAATGACTCGAGCGTGTCCAGAGAAGGGCAACGGAGCTGGTGCAGGGTCTGAAGCACAGGTCTGATGGGGAGCGGCTGAGGGACCTGGGGGGGTTTAGTGTGGAGAAGAGGAGGCTGAGGGGAGACCTCACCCTGACCGTTCCCAGCTCCACCAGATCCCTCAGCGCTGGCTCAACCCGACTCTTCAACCCCTCCAGGGATGGGGACTCCCCCCCTGCCCTGGGCAGCCCATTCCAACGCCCAACAGCCCCTTCTGCAAAGAAATCCTTCCTAAGAGCCAGTCTGACCCTGCCCTGGCGCAGCTTGAGGCCATTCCCTCTTGGCCTGCCGCTGGCTCCTTGGCTCAAGAGACTCCTCCCCCCTCTCTGCACCCTCCTTTCAGGGAGTTGCAGAGGGCCAGGAGGTCTCCCCTCAGCCTCCTCTTCTCCACACTAAACCCCCCCAGTTCCCTCAGCCGCTCCCCATCAGACCTGTGCTCCAGACCCTGCACCAGCTCCGTTGCCCTTCTCTGGACACGCTCGAGTAATCACGTGGCCGGTGTCAGTGCTGTGCTCTGTCCTCCCCCTTTACCAGACAGAACTGATTTTCCCAGTAACTTGAGAGTTTTTTTATTAGCAAAATAGGCTTTCGATATGCACTACTCTCACATTTGCATATGTGAAGTACTGTTTCCTGCAAGCTACCCTACTCATAACCAAACCCCGCAGTGGCCTTCCCGGCACATCCTTTCTGCCACCCACCACACGTTCATAGATGAGGAGTCATTCTGGCACCCAGGCTGCAGCAGAACCACCTCGCACAGCATCACAAACCGTTTGGGGTAGGATAATCCCCTGTTCCTCCCCCATTACACCTCCCAGCCCTCCAGGGAAGCCCCTTGGTACACCAAGAGCCAAGTCAACAGCAGGAGCAGAGCTGCAGCACCCGTTTTGCATCCATTTGCATTTTGTCCCCCAAATCCTGCCAGCTCCATCCCCCACTTCTGAGCCCAGGAAGCCTCCAGACAACCCCACCTTGCCCTGAAATATCTTCAGAGACCTCTGGGGAAGGAGGAAGAGGGGATGGATTTATTTTAAAAGTTTCATATCGAACGTTGCAAAGAACTGGAGAGGACTGCAGGAGTGGGAGATGCAGTGATGCAGACAGGATGGGTGGGGACTTCATAGGTTTTGAAATACCCAAAACCTTTCCAAGCAGCTCTGCTATTAACGCCCAGTGCCATTACACCTGGGGAAAACTAGGACTGTAGAAGAAACCAGAGCAATTGTGGATGCTTCAGCCAAGTCACAGCAGAATAAATCACTCCAGCTTAGCTCCTGAGCAAACAGCAGAGCTCAATAAAAGGCTACTGTTGCTGTTGGCATCATTAGTAAACAGTGGACTTTGAAGCCAGCGGCCAAAGGTTGCCTCACGTCTGTTTGTGCCGCAGGTTACGTGCAGGTCTGAGCACCCAGAGGTGCCAATAAATTCCTAATGCTGTTTATAGACTCATTAAACCCAGGACCTCCTGGGGGACTTCACGCCGGGGAATCATGTCACACAGGTACGTCCCCGAGGCAGGTGAGGTCCACCAGAAGGTCCCCCAGCAGTTCTGCTGTCGCGGGCCGAGGCTCAGGCTGCGTTTCGCTGCATCCCTGCACTAGTGCTCAGAGCCCTGCCTACAGAAGAACCAGTCCTAGTCCAGCCTGCAGAGGAGATTAAGTCGTGTCTACAGCCTGAGTGACCTCAGAAACAGCTGGGAACCCCCCCCCCGAGGTTTTGCTGCTGCAGTTCAGTACGCACAGCTGCTCGCCCTCTTCCAGCCCCTTCCAGCCAAGGCTGCGAGTGTGATCAGCCACCCAAAACTGGCACCTGCACAGCGATTTTTTTTCAAAGACCTTCTCAGGGAGCACGAGCTGAAAGTTGAAAAACAGCAAGTGCACGCAAGCACAGCCTGTTCTAAAACTCGAAGTGCTCGCAAAGGGATCCATGGCTGTTCTGGGAGAGTTTTAGGGGGCTGGGCTCCTTCACAGCAGTGCTGCTGTATTTTACTGCAGAAAGCTCTTGGATTACTGTGGCAGCAGCAAACATTAGTTAATTCAGTGATTGAAAACAGCATGTAAACAAGCCTGTGTAAGCAAGAGAGAACACACCAAGACCTAGCATGGGGAGAGCGTGCCTGGAAAGCAAGATTAAAAAAAGTAGTAAGAGCCCTAAATTGAAAATAAAGGCTTTATATGGGGCATGAAGGGCTAGCTGAAGATGAGCTTTTCACATCATTAAGATGTCTGTTCAGAAATACTGTCACAGCTGTACGTCTTGCATGATTACAATGGTGTGAGAATAGAGATGGGGAAACGCAGCAGCAGGGCTCAACATCAGCACAAGAGCCACATCGCACCCAGGACGGGGTGGTCAGGCAGCACTGGCCATTTCAGAGGTCAAAAGGCAGACCACTGCTTCTCTGGCCACAACAGGGACAGGGAAGGTCAAGGACAGCAGACCAGAGCACAGAGGAGAGCTCCCAAATGAAGAGTTACTCATTTAGCAGCAGTAATTGAGGAAAATGTTGTTGCTCAGGTTGGCCGGGCTTCAAAGCTGCCCCGTTTGAAAACAGCCTGCAAGACCACGGTATGTGAAAAGCCCCATCTAGCCCCGAAATTCCTGCAAGAGGAGGAGTTCTGACTTCGGTGTGAAAGTTCAAGCTCTGGTTGCTGTAAGAGCCCAGCTCAAGGTATAAAGCTCTGGTGTTTGCAATCCCACAGCCACCCGTGCCACCATCTCATTACAGTGCAAAATACTTGAGCAAGGCTTTTCCCAGCCAGTCCCACGCCAGTCATCACCTTGCTTCATTTCACCAGCGCTTAGTCATTCTCTCACTCGGTGCAAGCGAGCTGAACTCCCACGTGAAGGGCTCAGCACCGTCTGTACGGGAGCATCGCCTCGACAGACGCGGGGGTAAAACCGAGCCACTAACCAACAGCCACGAACCTGTGACGCTCCAGACTCGGGGACCCCGGCAGCTTTCAGAGATGTTTCTGCTTTACTGACCAGCCTGAGACCACTCAAAACCCTGCCCTGAAAAAAGCCTCAGAAAAGCTGCATTCACAGCCTACAGCTCCTTTAAACCCCCAAGAGCCAGCGCTGTGGCTGAAAGACTCCCTGATTTTTGGGAAGAGCTTGGCACCCCCTCCAGCAGGTGGGCAGAGGACCACACACATCTCCATACACGAGTGCACAGAGCTTCCCAGCAGACGTTAGAGGCAGCTTGCTTTAAAAGAAAGAAGTTTGTGGCCATCATACCAGTTTAATTTTCAAAGACTGCTAGTTTCAAGTATATTTTCCCAGGTGCCATCTGTAGCATGCAAGAGGCTCTTACGCTCCTGCCTATAGAGCACGTGGAGGTCTGCAAGGCTCCCAGACAGATGGAAATCTCTGGCTATGGGGAAAACAACCTATTTCCCCGTAGCAGGGTGCCACAGCAAGCCACAGGAAGGGAAATGGTTTGTGATCGCTCCGTTATCAAGATTTGCAGGCACGTCAGCCGTCTGCAACGCGGGCACAGGGCTGGCAAGGCTGGCTGCAGCCCAGCTTTGTAGGGATGCAGGTAACTGGGACGTCGGATCGCCGGCTCCTGGTTACGGAGGAAGGTTCCTCCTCCCCGAAGACCCTCACTCACCTGAAGAAGCCCTTGCAGCCTTCGCAGGTCATGGCGTTGAAGTGAAAGCCAGTGGCTCTGTCCCCGCAGACACCACAGATACGGGGCACGTTCCTGTCGAACTCACCAGCCGGGTCGGGAAGCGATGTGCCAGCAGCCATCGTCTCCGTGTCT
The DNA here is from genome assembly GCF_047716275.1 of Strix uralensis. NCBI lineage: Eukaryota > Metazoa > Chordata > Aves > Strigiformes > Strigidae > Strix > Strix uralensis. The sequence goes on along the minus strand of NC_134004.1, from coordinate 1,538,859 downwards.
GGGAGAGCGGAGAAAGCCAGGTATTTATTCTGTAAAGCTGTCACAGCTTCACAAAAAGCAAATTAGATGCAAATAAAGGATCTTTCCTTGGCTTCAAGATGATTTGGCAAGAGAAACTTCTGTGTTCCCCTTGGCTCTGTGCACTAACACCACCAAAAACCAGGTTCTAGCTAGTTTTTAGTGTGCGTACAATTTTGCTCGTCTACCCAGTAAAACCAGGACTGATCCCCCCTCCCATACCCCCAGACTTAAACACACCACAAAACGCACTCACGGTACTTTGCCGTGCTTCAGCGGGAGAAGTCCTAGAGCCCACCCCACACCCAATTCAGTTTTTTCCCCTCCTCGCTCCTTCACGTTTGTTTTCCAAAAGCCTTGAAGGGACCAGAATTCACCCAGATCGATGCTGCAAAACCACAGGGAAAGAGGTCGCGCCGCCCCTGCGCTGCTGCAGAATTTCCCTTGTGCACAGACAGGAAGCGGCACCGGCACGCTCACGCCAGCTCCCGTAAGTGAGAAAAATCCCAAACGCGAGTCGAGTGAGCATTGTTTAAAGTAAATCCTCAACAGGGACATAAACGAGGGAGGGAGGAAATAGTGCTCCTAACGCAGATTGCTGAAATGAATGTTAAAATGGAGCTTTTAATAGACTTTGCCTGGCTTCCAATATCCACTGGTAGAAGCCTGCCTGCTAGAAGAAAGTTTGAGTATCTAACAGCACTGGGAAAACAAAAGCTAGACATTTCCATGGTGCCAAAGCTCGGTAAAGACCCTGCCGAGGCTGGTTTCAGATGGCACCACCCAGTAGGACGGGCTGTGTTTGTAGCTCAGCTTATCCTGCGAGTTCTCAGCGGCTCCTGTGCCTCAGTCTCCCCACACCCAGGACAGAGTTACCCCTTCCGCGCATCTCAGGAGGAGAAATTTTAAGTTGATCCAAGAGCTTTGTCTTGTTTTAAGTATGGCTAAAGGTTTTCTCAAGAGGCACTGCAGAGAGCTGCTGCCTAGTCTGCTTTCAAAAGGCTTTTAGCTGGTGCTGGAATTCTGTGTAAAATACTCATTATCAGTCACGCAGTAACTCCAGACGGTGAGTCTGGAGCAAAAGCAAGTTCAGAAAAAAGCAAGAGGACAAACCCTACAATTTAAGTCTCACTGTAAGTTTACCAGTTTGCTATTGCTTGCTCCCAGTAAAGCTTGTGCTCCTCTTGATCCCCTGCCAGGGGAGAGCAGCTCTGCAGAGCCCAAAGGCTCTACGGCCAGCAAGTGATGTCCCCGCAGTACCTGGAGATGCAGAGCCCCCAGAGCAGCTCCAGGAGCTTGGAGTTTTCCCTGATCTTGGTTTCATCTGTACTTCAAGTGAAACTTAACGAGGCCAACAGTCCAAGCACCTTTAGACTGGTCCTAGTCCACTACGCTGCTTGGAGAAAGCTCCCAAGGAAAGACAGACACAACCCCAAGGAGAACGTGCTCTGCGCAGGGTGGGGTTATCGTTTACCTGTATCTGGAAGATACGCCATGCTCTGCTGGTGCATTTCCCAGGAGCTCTGGAGCTCGGACATGGAGCTACCTGCAATTAAAAAGACAGACAGAACACACTCCGAGACAGCTCAAAACTTAAAGTCGATGAGTCAAAGGAGAGTGTCTGACTGCCCAGCCCGGTCACGGCTCGCTCCAGCCCCTTGGCAAGACACGAGCACCGTGCCCGGGGTGGGGTGATCTTGAAATAACCTGCCAGCTCGGGTACCACTTGTCTGGTTCCCACACCACCTCCTCGTCGCGGATCCGGGAGGAGATATCGCAATGCCCTGGCCACCCTCGGCGTGCCGGGAGCCGGAGGAACGCACGGGCGAACACAGCAGCCACCCTCAGTGAGAGCAAGGGCACAGGAAGGAGAGAAGACAGCGAGAGGTGCTCAGCTCGTTCCTTTACCCTCAGTAATATTTTCCTATAAATTTAAATTTCACAATTCAGCCTGTCAAGCGTGCAGCAGCGTGAGACCCGCCAGCTTGCGTGGGATGGCATAAAGCGGAGCTGAATGGCTGCTATAAACGCGGGTCCTCGTTCACCAGAGCACGCAGGCTCAAAGTCAATGGGATCACTGCAGCGCTGAGTTTTTCCTCCCTCCTCGTGTCATTTTGTTCTTTCAGCAGCTCTGCTCATGGGTGGGAAGCACCATGCTGGCATCAGGCTAAGGGTGTTGGGACAGAGCTAGGAAGAGGTTTTATTAAGGTTCTTTGCCTCTCTTGAGCTTCTCCTCGAGGCCTGGCTAACCTGTATCAGCAACGGGGCGATGGGTTGGCTTGTCCCTGTGGGTCACCCCACTGTTCAACACGAACTCACAGCCCTAAAGGATGAAGGTGCCACAATGCAGGGCCAAAGCAAGGAGAGTTGTGGCTGCAAATCGTGTTCCGCGGCCAGCACACTCACAAAACGTGTCTCCAGCCGGAGGGTTTATTACAGAATCATCCCAGTTGGAAAAGCCCTTGAAGCTCCTCCAGCCCCACCATGAACCTCCCCCTGACCGTTCCCAACTCCACCAGATCCCTCAGCGCTGGCTCAACCCGACTCTTCAACCCCTCCAGGGATGGGGACTCCCCCCCTGCCCTGGGCAGCCCATTCCAACGCCCAACAGCCCCTTCTGCAAAGAAATCCTTCCTAAGAGCCAGTCTGACCCTGCCCTGGCGCAGCTTGAGGCCATTCCCTCTTGGCCTGCCGCTGGCTCCTTGGCTCAAGAGACTCCTCCCCCCTCTCTGCACCCTCCTTTCAGGGAGTTGCAGAGGGCCAGGAGGTCTCCCCTCAGCCTCCTCTTCTCCACACTAAACCCCCCCAGTTCCCTCAGCCGCTCCCCATCAGACCTGTGCTCCAGACCCTGCACCAGCTCCATTGCCCTTCTTTACGTTGCCATTCTCCCCAAGTGCTGCACTGCAGCTACCACCGAGGATGATGTCGGGGTGAATGGCTGAGAGCAGAACTTGGGGATCTGTCCCCAGGAAACCAGCACATGGTGGAGCTTCTGGATCTGGGATAAGCCCAGGACGTAGCTGTGCTGGGCAGAAACCTGCTCAGGGCAGCTCCTGAGCACCCAGCCGAGCATCCGCCTCCATCCCACCAGGTTTTGAGGTCCGCAGGGGGAAGTAGGGCGCAGACAGCTCTGAGCTGGCTCGGCTTCCTGAAGGGCTGGATTCCAGGAGTGCCGACAGCCACCGTGCACCAGGCCACGGCAAAACACCCGCCAAGCACCCAAACTGGAAGCTGCTCCCTCGGTCACGCGGGGCATCTCTCTCCAGGAAGCAGCAGGGCTGCTTTTTGGTGAAGACCCCTGTGGAGACCTCAGCAAACCTTCTCCCTGCCATACAGGCATCCTGATTTACCATTTAACGCTCCTCCAGTGCTTTGTGTTGCGCCCTGCTCTACCACACCTTCCCAGGACTGCGCAGGGGGACGATGACACCTCCGGCATCACGAGGCAGGACGGGGGAAGCAGGTGCTGATGGCAGCCAGTCAACCTAGGAGTGGTCTCCCCCCACCCCCGTCATGCCTCCTGCTGCCTCCAGCTCTCAATTAAAAAAAGGAAGAGGTGATTTGGTCACCGATGTTCATTAGAGAGTAACAAATCTGTGCCAGATGCAATTCCCTCATGGATGACGGTGCTGCTTCGACCTACTGTCTCTGACTTCTTGGAAAACGTTACTCAGCCCCATAATGGAGGTGACATCAGTGCGTGGGGCGGAGCATGCACAGGAGTTTCCCTCCACCCCCATGGAAGGTCGCCCATTCATCAGACCTGACATTTAGCCTTCACCTCTTGAAGAGGCAAAATAATTTGCGTTCAAAGCACTGACCTCTTTCCAGCAGATACCAGAAAGGTCAAACCAGTTTTGTAGCTGGTTATAGCAAAGTTGCGGCAACCCAGTTGCCGCCCCAGCGAAGCCCCGGGGTTGGCTCCGAGCAGCCGTGCTTCACTAAATCTAAGGTTTCCCATCACCTCATTCCCAAGGCACCAAATCCATGAGTAGGTCAGGAAATTTTAACTTCCAGATGATCCTTTTTTTGGGTTTGTACGGAGCTGTCACAGCAGCAACGCTCAAACAGCCCCAGGAAGCTGGCAGGGAAGGCTGCGTGGTTGTAATTAGCAACGGGAGCCCTCCACTGGGATGCTGCCAGATGATGAAGCGGCACAGGAGCCACCATGGTCAAGGTTTAAAGCCATGGGAAAAGCTCACCTGCAGCAGACACACCCGGAGGGAAGAACAGCACAAACAAGCCACTGACTGCCCCGCAAAGGGCTGCAGTTGGTAGCTCGGCCCCAGCCTCCCTGCCAGCAGCTGTTATTTAGGCCGGAGTTGCGATAGATCCCACGTACCTGGGAAGCCGGGAGGATGTGGCAAGGCAGAGGCAAGCGCTGGCTGCCCCTGCACACCCCTCCCTGCCTTGCCCAGAGGGGTGACTCACGTCTGCTGGCCACCCAGAAGGTGCCGAGCCTCCCCCTCGGCACATCCATCCCGTCTCCCACCGGCGCGCGAAGGGCCGGTGACGCAGCCCTCGCGTACGCACAGCCCCCATGGCGGCGACTGGAAGAGTCATTAACCCCGGCAGGAAACGTCTCCAGCTTTGGCCTCCAGCCCTGTGTGACTAAATGGAGCCTCGCAGATGTGAGGGGGCAGGCGGCAGCTTCCCGAAGCAGGTGGCTGATGGTGAAGCGTGGACGGAGCCGCACGCCGCTGGCCGAGAGCCCTGGGCGAGCAGCAGTTCAACAGCTGGGCTCAGGGAAAGCAGCACACGGCCGGGAAGCTAAAACACATCTGTAAGGAGCAAAACAACTGCACGAAGGGGAGAGCAGCCTCTGGAGGGCTTTGCTGTTCCCCAAAGCTTAAAGAAACTGGGCAAGTCACGCTGAAAATTAGTGGAACAGCCATCAAAGCTGTAGCCCAGTGAGCGGGGGGTGGCTGCATGAGCACTGGGACCTCCGGCGTGGGGTGCAGGAGGGTGAGAAATAAGAGCAAGTTACCTGCCCGTACAGGGAAACGGACACGGCCTCTGCTCCTCTTCCTCCTCTACGCTGAGCCCAAAGGAGGATCCTTTGCTTTTAAGCCTGTATTTCTTTCTAAGTACCCTCAGTAACCACTCAGAAATTGGTAGGAAGTATTTTGCTGAAGGGTTTTCTCATGCTTTATCACTTTCTTTTTTCTCTCGCCAACTTGCCAAACTCACACTCACAGCTCATCAGGACTTGGCAGAAGGGAAAAGGCTTCGGAGGACGACTGCTCCCGCTGAAAGCCTTAGTCACTCGCATTCGGTGTCTGCGCAGCGGCAGGTTTCCCGCCCAGCACCGCGGCACCGAAACGCTTCCTTCCTTCCACTAGCCACAGCAATAGCCAGAGCTGGGAATACCACACGAGCTAAGACTAAACCAGAGCCAGGAACCAGCGCTGGAGGCTGACGGGAGGTGGGTTGTGGGGCTGCTGCTCAGCAGCCGGCTGCGCCTCAGATGCCTCCCTGATGTGCGAAGCCAGAAATATATTTTAATGTGAATGCCCAGTGTAAGAAATACCTCGAAGCAAGACCAGGGCTTTGTCTGGCCGAGGATGCAAGGATATGGGTTTGTATTCAGCCAAGTGCTCCCCAGGAGGTTCAGGCTTCGCTGAAATTTGGGGGAGAAACCAAGCTGAACATTCCCAGAAAATAAGAGTGACATTTCATTAAAGAGGCTTTGAAGTCTTTGGTGTTTAGAGACTACCATCGTTAAACATTTTTGGGAGGCAGAAAAGAAACTGTTACAATACTGTGAAAGTATTTGTCACGTTCTCAGTGTCTTTGTTGCTCCACCAAAACGCATTTTTTGGTTAATTTATTTGCCAAGCAAAACATAAAAAAAAACCAAACAACTTTACCCGCACGGCCTGAAAGGAACAGCCTGGTTTCTGAAGTCTAAGTAAATCCTCCCCCTTGGCACTGCTCTGACTTGCTACTGAAGACTCTGCTAAGTCTGGGAGAGACCCATTCATTTACATGGAGGTTTTACTATTTTCCTGGCTCGCACTCCATTAGCACCACTGTTGACATGTCAAAACAAAACGATGCTCCACGGAGTCTCTGCAGAGCCTCTGGCAACACACTCGCATTTTAAAGCTTTCTCCAGTACAAATCAGCCTATTCATAACATCTAGTTGCGGCATGCGAGCAACCCCTTTCTCTATTAAAAAAGACAATTAAATAATTTCCTTCTGTAGCTCCAGGGAGCCCTGTTATTTAGCTGCTTTCCATGAGATTTATTAGAGAGCAGATTGCCAGACCCCCGCCCCTCCCCGGGAAGCTCCCGCACGAGCCCAGCACCAGCCCGGGCGCGGACGGTTTCTCTACGCGTTGCCCGTGGATGGATGGAGCAGGTGAAGCTCCCTGTGCCGCCGCTCACCTCCACTTCTAGGCTGGAAAAACATTGGGGTTTTTTTTGCAAGACCCAGAGTGGCTTCAAGCTCCCAGGAGCTGGGCAAGGCGATCGGGCAAGCCTGGCAGTGTCATGAGACTGGCAGCTATTTATTACCTGATGCAAGTCAGCTCATGCCGCCCCTTCCCCCATTCATTTGATTAGATTAAAACCCTCCGGGAGCCTCTGCTAACGCCCCCAGACCAAGGCTGGAGGCTCCTCCATGCCAGGCAACACGTAAGCGTGACAATTCCTACCCTGGAGAGCCCAGACACTCCCAGTCTGCAAACATGTCACTGCAGTGAGGCACTCAGAGGAGGGTCCAGCTGTGCGACAACAAAGGAGCTACAAATATTAGTTTCAAGAAGGTCAGAGACACTTAAAATCCCTCTCTAAGGAACAGGATGCTAATCTCATTCTTTGGGAGGAATCTTACGGGCTCCCTAAACGCTTTGTGGTCTGGGAATGAGCAAGCCCGGGGAGAGGCTGAACTCTACGACGGCCGCCAGCGCTCCCCCGTAATGCGGTTAGGAGCAGACGTCTGAGCAGCCACGTCCCTAGCAGCAAAGCTAAAAAAAAAATAAGAAAATTAGTGTTGACAGAGCAAGACCAGGTCTGCTCTCAGCCCGGCGGGGCTGTCGCCAGCCCCCTGAGGCCGCACCGTGACCCCGCACCTCTGGCGTCACAGGGCGTCCTCGCCATCGCATCCAGAATCTGGGAAACCAGGAGGGAGGAGAGGGGGTGCCAGTCCCCAAATACCCAGGTTCGGGTTTCCAGGGTCATCACCACAGCAATACTACCCTTCCCAAGTCTTCTGTGAAGGAGGATTGCTCTCCAAAGGTGTCGGAGCAGCACCAGGAGAGCCCCACACAGGAGCTGCAGAGCAGAGAACCCCCCGGGTAGGCTGCAAATCCCATTCAGCCTCCGGCATCACAGAGTCATCCCGGGTTGGAAAAGCCCTTGAAGCTCCTCCAGCCCCACCATGAACCTCCCCCTGACCGTTCCCAACTCCACCAGATCCCTCAGCGCTGGCTCAACCCGACTCTTCAACCCCTCCAGGGATGGGGACTCCCCCCCTGCCCTGGGCAGCCCATTCCAACGCCCAACAGCCCCTTCTGCAAAGAAATCCTTCCTAAGAGCCAGTCTGACCCTGCCCTGGCGCAGCTTGAGGCCATTCCCTCTTGGCCTGCCGCTGGCTCCTTGGCTCAAGAGACTCCTCCCCCCTCTCTGCACCCTCCTTTCAGGGAGTTGCAGAGGGCCAGGAGGTCTCCCCTCAGCCTCCTCTTCTCCACACTAAACCCCCCCAGTTCCCTCAGCCGCTCCCCATCAGACCTGTGCTCCAGACCCTTCAAAGGTGGCTCGAGGAGTCCTCGAGCAAACACGTGTGTGAGGCAGGTCTAAGGATGGCAGATGTGCTTCCTCTCACCTGCTGCAAGACAGGAGCCGGGGGTGAGAGCCCAGGCACAAATCGCATCCACCCTGAATGGGAAGTGCAGGAGGAGCCTGTTCAGGGAGCTGGGAAAAGGGCCAAGGGAGCTGGTGTACGGCAGGGACAAGGGCTGGCTGGAGACGAGCATCACAGCGCAAACCCTCAGCAGCTTCGCTACCACAGAGAAGCAGAAAAAAACCAACCACCTGGCCATTTACAAGCTCTTCTACCACATTAGCCAAGGATCTTTATAGAATCTCACATCGCAATTAGGCAACAAATCCTTACATGTGCAGGTAAAAGCAGAAAATATTTCAAAGTGCCATTCCCTTGACTGGAAGGAATGAAGTAAACAGATTTCCAGATTACAGCTCGGGCACCACATCAAAAATACCTCCAACCTGACTCCACACTGGCACAGTGCTTTGTCATTTAAGCCACAAAAATCCGAGCGCTCAGTGCAGCGACACACCTGGATCTGGAAGCCAAAGGAGACCCCAGCGGCACCGCGTTAGTGGCAGCTGGATCGCTTTAATATGGGATTTTTATGTGAGCAATGTGCCCTTTCCCAAACTCTCCTTCAACAAATAAATGAAAGCGACTTTTCACGTGGCTGTGACTTTGACACGAGCTGGCAGATCTTCTCTTCTTGAGTCTTCCCTGTTTTGGGGCTTTTTGGCACAAGCCAACATCTACTGACATCGCCTGCGAGAAGATGGAAAGGGGTTGTTTGGCATCGGCCTCGCTCGGGCTCTGTCCTGCTTCCCAACCGATGAGCCTCTTCCACACACACGCGTCCTCTCTGGACCAGCTTGATGCAAGACTTTGCAGACACGGAGCCAGGTCTCCAGACCGTCTGCCAACTGGGATGAGCAAGCCCGGCACACCCCACCCGGAGCAGAGGCCATCGGCCACCGATAAGAGTAATAACAGAGGAGTGTTCCGTTGCGGCATCGCAGGAGCACCCACAGCCCCCCCGTCCCTGCCCCGAGGAGCGAACACAGAGGAAGAGGCAAGAACCATCCCAAAACACAGCGAGTTTCAGTGCTGGTGAAGGACCTGCGGCACCACGGCACGGGAACTGGGAAGAACCACGCGCTGGGAAGGGTGGAGCATCCTCCGGCGTTGAGTCACGGGCTGCCATGGGCTCCAGCAGACTTCTGGGCTTCCTCAGCAATCTTTTCAGTAGAAACCTCCTGATCTGGGGCTCCTCCTCCCTGTTTGAAGCCCCCTCTGTAGATTAAACCAGCTCCTCGCGCCCGTGAGCCCTAACTGGGAAGCTCCTCGCGCCCGTGAGCCCTAACTGGGAAGCTCCCCGCGCCCGTGAGCCCTAACTGGGAAGCTCCCCGCGCCCGTGAGCCCTAACCGGGAAGCTCCCCGCGCCCGTGAGCCCTAACCGGGAAGCTCCCCGCGCCCGTGAGCCCTAACTGTGAACAAGCAAGGCCCTAAATTTGTTGTAACACCACAGGGAGTAAAGGAGCTGCTGCATTTTAACATTTCACATCTGCGACACCGATTCATTTAGAGATTCAAAGCCCCAAAAACATTTCTAGGGTAAAACTAATCAAAATAAACTTTTAGATAGGAAAACAGTTTTGGCAAAGCATTGCTCTCACAGACTTGGATTTCAAAGAAAGCATCGAGCAGTGATTCACAACCTGACATTGTGCAAAGCAGCCCTGAGAGCATCACACGCTTACAGATACACGTCCATTAACTGCAGCAATTGGAATTTTCATTTTCTGGGACAAAGAGCAAAAATTACTCAACTGGACCAAAACAAAGCCTATTCCTGCAGGTTGGCCATACCCAACGCCACTGACTCCTCCAGTTTGAGCTGGTGCAGGAGCAGCAATAGCTCTTTTTCCTTTGCAGGTCCGAGCGGGCCCAAACTGGGGAGCACAGGTGACCCCAGGGTCAGGGTCCAGCAGCACCATGGTCCGCCGGGGGGGGTTCAAGACAGCTGACACCCCTTCACGTTAGCATGTAGCCAGGCTCTGTCCAGCCAGACCAGGGCTGGTTTCCAGGAATGGACTAAATAACTCTATTTCCCCTGTTGTGGGAAATACGACCGCATTCAGGGGCAACAGGAAAGCAGGAGACACCTCGCCCAGCCTCGTCTGAACCCTCCCCACCCTCTCCCTCATTCAGCACCTGAACTACGGGGCTGCCCCATCCCCAGGAGATGCTTCTTAAATAGAAGATCCCCCCCTGACTTGGCAGCAGCTCTAGCTGCTCCAGAGATAAAAAACAGGAAAAGGAGAGGGAAGGGTGAAAGTTTGCCAACCGACAGCGCAAACAGCAGGGCAGATCAAACGTCCCCGTGCTAGGGCAGCACCCCAGGAGCAGGAGAGCAGGGAGCAGGAAGTCAGAGGGGTAAAAAACAAGCCCGGCAGCTTCTGAGCTCCCAGCCCTCACAAAGCCAAGTTCAGACTTGGAAGAGATGGGGGTCTCCTGTGTTGGATGAGGCCACCATGGTATTCGGGATCCACAGACCCCGTTATCCTCTGTCACACAAACACAGCAATATTCCTTGTTCACTCGATCCTCCTAGGAGCTGGCACTTCAAACAAGTTGTGTTGAATCATTCGACTGACATCCCTTGTGCCTCGAATGAGATAGGGCACCACCACGGACCACCACTTCCCTGCCCGATCTGCACATATTGAAGGAAAACAAAAAAAATTAACCACAGAGGCACGTGCTTCGCAAGGGAGGCCTCTGCTCCTGGCAGGGATCCCCTGCCCGCAGATGCTGCATTTGCTCCTCAGGCTTTCATCAAAGCCAGCAGCACTGCCTGGGACCATGCCTCCAAGTCTGCAGGCCACGAAGAGCAAAAACCCTTCCCCAATGCATTAGGCTTGAACCAGGGCCTAAAAATTAGCTAAGGCATCTCCTGGAGCAGGGAGACCACCGTGCCTGCAGCAAGCGAACTGCAGAATGCCTCATTTCCTGAGCAGTGCCACGGGAGGATGTTAGTCATGAATGAGAAGCGACAGCAGACACCAAACCCACGCCTCACGGGCCAGAAAGCTTGGGTAAGATGACAAAAACCAACGCGCGCTGGATCCGCGCAATGGAAGTTGCGTTGGGTTTCTTTCACTCGGAAGCTGCTGCATGTGTTTATGATTTAAGGAAAACAGCAGCTGTAAAACGTTAAACTGGATAATCTCAATAATAGCTTAGGTGCTAGTATAGTGCTGTATTTACAACCAGAATTTGAAGTTCTGGTGCAACTGCCTGTCTACTTAAAATATTATCCCTTGATTACTGCCAAATCCAGCTACACTGCACCCAGGACAGAGCCATTTCACTCTTATTTTGCTAGAAAAACCTGCAAGACACCAGGCTTTCCCAACTTATCCCTCCCGTCACTTCGCTGCATGTTCTAAAAGTGCGTGTGGACCTTCCAGCCCTTGCCCAGCAGCCAAAGACACAATCCCTCATCAGCTTAGCTAACGTGAGGCTTGCCATAAACACTTTTCAGCTCTCCAGCACAGCTGGATTAGCCTAAAACCTTCCCAGCAGCAGCAGCCTACGCCAGGCTGCAATCCCAGCGAGCAGCTCTGCGGAGAGGGAGAGCCCAGGAAAGTTCACACGATGAGTTTCAGTCATTTCAGCTTTTTCCGGAGTACCTGCGTCGCTACGCCCAAGGGCACTGCAACCACTGCAGGGTGTGCATGTGGGGGGGAGATGGTCAACGTTGTCACAGCCAAGGGGTTTGCTCTGTGTGTGTGTTTACCCCAAAATGTTCCTGTGTGTCAAAACTGCTCCGCAGACGCAGCGAACACGTGTGGCGTGTTCACACCTGCGCGTCAGCCAAGCAGCTTCGCTGCGCGGTGCCGATTGCGCTGCAGCTGGTTTGGCACCAGCGCGGAAACGCGGTTTTACCTCACTGTTGTGATTGAGCGGCTGAAGCAGATGATGGAAGAGGATCACTGAGCTTTGAAGTTACCAGGAAAGTAGGTGCACAGGAAGGATTTCAGTTCACGGGAAGGATTCAGCCCTGTCCAACTTCCTCTCTGACTCATCGAAGCAGCCCACAGGCGCTCTGCCCGGATTCCAGGGAAGAGCCCACTCCTGGCTGTGCTGTGGGCACGTCCAAGCGGCCTCCTCGCCAGGCCCTGAGCTCCCGTCCCTACAGAGCTACGGCAGCTCTGCTCACCGAGCATTGAGCCTCCTCGCCAGGCCCTGAGCTCCCGTCCCTGCAGCGCTATGGCAGCTCTGCTCACCGAGCATTGAGCCTCCTCACCAGGCCCTGAGCTCCCGTCCCTGCAGAGCTACGGCAGCTCTGCTCACCGAGCATTGAGCCTCCTCACCAGGCCCTGAGCTCCCGTCCCTGCAGCGCTATGGCAGCTCTGCTCACCGAGCATTGAGCCTCCTCACCAGGCCCTGAGCTCCCGTCCCTGCAGAGCTACGGCAGCTCTGCTCACCGAGCAGCGAGCGGAGGCTGCTGAAAGGTCCCCACTTGCTTCGCTGGGAGATGCTGCTTAAGGCAGGCCAGCTATCAGCCAGCATCATCCCTGCCCGAAGTATTCATTAGCTCAGAATAAAAAGAGGGACAAAGTACAGAAAAAAAAAAAAAAGAGTTAGTCCCACTAGGAGGGGTTTTTGCTGTCTTTTATGACTTACCACAGGCTGAGGAAGTAAAGTCATGCTCAGCCTGATCCTCGACTACAGGACATCCTGTTTGACTGCCCAAAGGTGTTCAAGGGCTGCAGAATTAAGTTAGCTATGGGGAACTATCAACAAAAAAAAAAATCAGAGAAAAGAAAAATCAAGTCTGGAGCTCCCAAAGGCACGAGCCGTGAGCAGCAGAGCTCTGTTTGCTTTTCAGAGGGATGCGGTGAACAGACACATGTTTACCAGCACGGCCCCTCGCCCTGCGGCACCACAGCCAGCGCAGCTGGTGCTTCTTTTGCCCGTTATGGTTTTATTGAAGTTTAAAGATGACGACCTCCACGGGCAGGGTCTGTGTCCTCAGCCAGACGATGCAGAAGCAGCGTCGCCCCATCAGGCCCTTGCTCAGCCGGGGCTCCCGGAGGGCAGTGGGGCAGGATCGCAGAGCTGGCTGAGCGTGGAGCGTTTCCAACTGCGGAACAGGCTCCTAAATTAAATCTACACCAGCTGCACCGTGCAGGATTTGGCATGAAGGTGCTGTAACCCTAACCCATTCACAAATTATCAGCAGCAGATGTCTCTGCCTTTCCTACCCCTTCGGCTTGTAATTTTAACTACAGACAGGAGTAGCACATAATAGCTATTTCCTTCTTCCACATTTTCACTTCTTATCTAGAAGAGTTATTTCTCCAAGCTAATGTTTCCAATGGAAACTCTGCCTTCAGCTTAGTCAACATGATTTCCACGCTGATATCACCGTTGCTCTGCCTGTACCGTTGTGCCTCCAAGTAACACCAGCACATTTGCACCCAGCTAATTGCAGGGCACAGCAAGGACAGGTCAAAGGGAAAATTCTGCTTGAACAAATTCAGAACAGCAATTATTTCCACAGATGCTTCCCCGTGACAGCGTCACCTGAACCCTTCCTAGATTTCAATCATCCCCTCCTCTCGCTCCGAATTGCTTCTGTGCTTCGTGTCTTTGTTTCCCAATCACTAATTCCAGGGTAAGAGCAGCAGAGGAATATTTTCTCTCATATACCAAAAATTCAGGAAAGGCCAACAGAGAGGAGCTGTCCCTGCATGTGGGAAATACCACACTCCTTAAGAGCTTCTCCCTTATTTCGAAATATATGCAAACAGGTTCTTGCTAAGAATGCAAATTGCTCTATCGCTCTCCACCAGAGAGAGAAATTGCACCAAGAATACACAACCCCCCAGGGACTCCCCAACAACGTTAATACTGAAAATATCTCATTTATCATATGAAGCCTGCCTTGGGTTTTTTGCTAGAGATGGAGGGAAAAACTTCAGCTGATTAAGCTGCAGAATACTTCTGAGGTCTGGATAGAAATAATGATCTGCTGAAGACATGCCCTAGATCTGGGAGAGGAACAGAGCTTGGCTGAAGAAGAGAGTTTAAACCTTCATCCCCTGACTTGGAGCAAGTGCCAGGAGCTGAATGTCCAACTCTTCAGCAGAAGCAACTCCTGGCTGGTTTCAGGCTGCCCAGGAGAGGAGGGAGGGCTGGGAGAGCCCTTTAATGCCACAGCTAAACCCACACAACCAGGTCAGATATTACCACGCAGACATTCCCCAGAGTAAGTGCGTGAAGCCACTCCAGCAGCACTCCCAGGTATCAAGACTGAGCTCCAGAACAGCTCCTCTTTGCCAGGCACCGATCCAGAGCTCTGCAGGAAGTGTCTGGAATTCAAGGTCTTGGGATTCACAAAGTCATAATGTATGTGGAGGAGATAGGGCCCTTCTGAGGCTGCCGATCTGCTCCAGCGGCCTTTGAAATAATAAACTAATTTACTAAGATTCCAGGAAATAGAGGACAACATCTGAGGTCATTCCCAGAAGTAGAGACCTGGCAGCTTTGGCTGACCTGTGCTGGAAGCAGATTGCGAGATGTTTGCTGCAAAAGGCGTTAAACACCCAGCTACACTCACAAATCTACCTTGGGGCAAGCAAAACCCTCTCATGAAAGGGGAAAAATAACTTTTAAAGCCCCTTGCATCTCTCCAGGCTTGTCAAGCTGCTCCAATTACAGCTTTTCTCCTCAGCTATTTACTAAATATTTGTAAGACGTTTTATTTATTAGGGTGGGGAAAGCCACTGACATGGAGAAAGCCACAGTCAGAGAAGCGGCAAGCAACGGAAGAGTTGATTTGTGATGGATTAGTCACCCTAAATCAACACCATAGAAACACAAGCCTTGACCAGCCCCTGTTACAAGGCCTAGGTAAACTCAGGAGGCCTCCCCGCCAGTTTAAGAGAGATTCAGCTTCACCACCAAGCACATTTTCCAAGAATTTGGCATTACAGCAGACAGTAAGTGGCATTACAAGAGTCTTAGTGTTGAAAAAAAAAGGTTTAACTCCCAATATACAGCATCAACAGGACTGAAAGTCTTGTTATTGTGTTCAAGCAGGAAGTTACAATATGACCACGGGAGCTGGCAGCTTTTGGGACCCAAAATTCAGTGTATCCCTGGACCTGCTTGTACTGAAGAGACAAGGCTGGGGCATCACAGTGGGATATTTCTAATTTATGGGAGAAAAAAACCCAAACTGGAGTCATGTCATCTGAGGCCACCCCAGCCAGGAATATTTGCATGCAGATACAAGAGGACGGGAGCTACAAGTGAACATCCCTGGGACCAGACTCGCTCTCACAAGCTCCAGAAGCTCAGCTTGTTGTAGCCGTGTCCTCTCATTCATTACTTATATTAATTCTTTGCTTTCTTGCCTCCACCTTTCATCCATGCTGAAGTCCAGCCCATGCACTCATCCCTCTCTCCAGCCCAAGCGTTCCCAACAAACTTCTGTTTCCTTCAGAGCCACGAGCAGAGCTGTGATTTCCCGGCAGATCTCTATCAGTTGATTAAAGGACAACCAGAAACGCAGCAGCCACAGGTTAAAGAGACAAGAGCACCGAGTCAGGAGGGGAAAAAAAGCAAGAAAAAAACCCCAGAAGTCAGACAAAACAAAGAGGACATCCCCATGTCGTCTCTCAAAGATAAAACAAACCAAGCAACTATTAAACCTTCACATTAATTGCTGGTTTTCCCTGAAGTGAAGTTTGGGTCAGAATTACAGCCTATCGCTGAGCGCAGGGACCCTAGGGAAGGAATCAGAGCCACAAGCCAAGCTCTGCTGAGCCCCTGGTCCTCCCCGGCTGCTCTCCCGGACCAGGACGGCTGTTTACCTGCGGCGGGTGCCCAGGGAGCGCGACGGGGAGGAGCTGGCTCCGAGGGCTCTGCTCCTCTTGCCTGTCTGGACGAGCCGACGGGTAAATTCAGAGCTAAGTACAGCCACGGCACGTGATGCCAAGGCAGAGTCATGCCCAGCCCTCGACAGGCAGTTTCTTCTCCAGCAATTTTACTGCTACTTAAGGAAGTGAGTGGGTGAACAGGGTTAAAATTGTTCCCCTCTACTAAGAAATCTGTGGGTAATTCTGCTTTTCTCTCAGAGATGAGCTGCAGCAATCCCATTCCCCACAGCAGCCTTTTTCTGTTCAGCTTGCCCTGGAGCACAAAGTGCTCTGACCAGGTATGTTTGGGCTGCAGAAAAAAAACCCAGAAATTACATTTTCTGTGCTTGAGACTGCAGCGCCTGTGGGCAGAGGAGTCCCTGAGCTGCCAGAAGTTAAGCATCATCCCCTCTATGATTAGGTCTCCACATTACCTATGGATGTGGGCACCCAGCGTTGTCGGTGCCTTGTCTCAGGTCCCACCTCATCCTTTTCCCTGCGAAGTTTCTGTAGCAAAGATCACACAACCATGCTCACAGACCTTTTGTCACAAAATCCTTCACTGGTTTGAAATTCTGTCATCCATGACAAATAAAATAAACAGAAGGAAGCGTTTCTTGCAGTGCAGTAGCCCTGTGTGTGTACAACAGTCCTGGTACAGACACAGGGTCTCCTACCCGGCTACGGTGAGCGATGGTTTATGTTCCAAGAGCATCAGGCAGCCCAACCACACTGGTTTTTGTGCCTTCTCCCAGTCACATGCAGTGTCAACAAGGAGGACAGGGTGGGAGGCCACCCAGGGCAGCAGCCAGAGCACAGAAAAACAGGTTTCTCCTCTGTCCAACACTGACCAGACCACAGGATTACTCGAACGTCTGAGCACGAAGCAGAGAGGCTCAGAAAACAATGGCCTCTCCTTCCAGCGTGCCAGCGAGAGCACAACTTGAAACTCCAGTTATCAGGCACAGACAGGTAGGAGAAGTGCTGCACCCAGATGCCAGGACAAAAGGCTGGAGGAAGGCAATGTGTCAGGAGTACGGGGTTGAGAAGGGCTCTCCCCTGTGGGGAAGAGCACCCAAACTGGAGATTTAAATTCAGGATTAGGGACTAGTCAGACCATCTCCACATTCAGCATAAGCCAGGCTATAGAAATAAAATCTCTACCTGGTGAAAACAGCACCAAGGTGAAAAAAAAAATTCTCCTGTCCAAGAGGGAACAAATGCCTTGGGAAGGTGCAGGTCAATGCAAGACAAGTACTTCTGGGTCCACATCTCCCAGGGCATCAATTCAAGCTCTACACGTGGCAACTGGTACTCGCCACCCCCCCGGGGACACAAAGGTGAGTGAACACTCACAGGTCTGCTCAAGGACACCGACGTTCCGCAAAACTAAGCAAGTCTAAATATAAACCTCGCTTGTATCTTATCTGCGTTCTGTTCAACAGGTGTATTTATGGAGCTATGAGTGCTTCTTTATAAGGAACCCTCCACGTCAGCACTATCCACGTCCCTGCAGCAGGGGAGAGAAGCAAAGCCTTTACAGATGTGACACGCAGCCCCCGCAGCCCTGTCCCTCGCCCGGCAGCGGGTGACCGATGGCACAGGCCACCAGCCCGCCCGGTGGGTGAGGGAACGCCTCACCCATCGCACCAGCCGTCGTGGGAGGCTTCTTGCCCAAGCAAGTTGGAGGAGTGGGAGCACTGATAAAGCAGGAGGTGGTGTGTGTGTTGCAGCCGGGCATTGAGCAATGGAAGTAGCACCTACGCGAGCTGGGCATCCAGCCTGCAGCAGTTGGGACAGAAAGGCCTGGAGCAAAGGAGAGCGCAGGCTTCTGGTGTGCAAACCCTTAGGAAAAGGCCTTAGGAAAAAGACTTTACACAGAATCCCAGAATCATCCGGGTTGGAAAAGCCCTTGAAGCTCCTCCAGCCCCACCATGAACCTCCCCCTGACCGTTCCCAACTCCACCAGATCCCTCAGCGCTGGCTCAACCCGACTCTTCAACCCCTCCAGGGATGGGGACTCCCCCCCTGCCCTGGGCAGCCCATTCCAACGCCCAACAGCCCCTTCTGCAAAGAAATCCTTCCGAAGAGCCAGTCTGACCCTGCCCTGGCGCAGCTTGAGGCCATTCCCTCTTGGCCTGCCGCTGGGTCCTTGGCTCAAGAGACTCCTCCCCCCTCTCTGCACCCTCCTTTCAGGGAGTTGCAGAGGGCCAGGAGGTCTCCCCTCAGCCTCCTCTTCTCCACACTAAACCCCCCCAGTTCCCTCAGCCGCTCCCCATCAGACCTGTGCTCCAGACCCTGCACCAGCTCCGTTGCCCTTCTTTGGACACACTCAAGTACTTAATTTTAAGAGACTAGAAAGGCATCGTGTGTCAAGAACACCCTTTTCAACCTAACTCACCCCATCCTCCACACCAGTCCTTTCACCAAAAATCTCTAAGATCTATAAATACACACAGGACTTGTTTAAGACAGGAGAGTCACTCACCGGTGTTGAACTGACCAGGAAGAATCGCAGCTCAGAAGTCACATCAGCAGGTCCCAACGCCTTGGGCAGACAGCACGTATTCCTGGCAGTGAGAAAACTACTTTTAGATATACAGATAAAGGTCTCGGGTATTGTTTTTCATCACTTTTACACCCTGTTTCCATTTATTAGTAGCAAAAATTCACTTACATGTGAGGTTTCACACTGATACTGCTGCTAAACACCACAGATAAGAAAACTCTACTTGAGTCACAGCTGATTCAGCAAACACTTAAAATGAAGGTGGAAGGAGGCAAGAGCAGCACCAGGGAACACCCTGGTCCCACCCCAGAGCTCGGGGGGACGAAGAGGAGACCATTCCTCAGCCATCACATCTGCTTCTTCAGGCCACTGCTGAGAAGTGCCATTTTAAAGCCTTTGAGAGTCTGACCTTCCTTATCTCCCTGGACTTTTGCTCCTCTTGTTATTTATGCTCCTCACACCCTGATTTAACCATCCCCCCCTCTCCCAGCCCCAGGGACACAAGTTGTCCTCACGGGCTGCCAGTTGAACACCAGCACACGGGTCTTGTTCAAAAAAAAAAAGGTACTTCTCAATTTTAGATTAGAATAGTTCAACTGGAAAGGACCTACAACAATCAGCTAAAAACTCCACTTTTACCTGCTTCTTCAGTTGTCCTCCTCCACGGTGGGTACAACTTCAGAGACGGAATTTAACACAAACTGCCCAAATTAGAGGGATGCTTTCCACAATTGCTGCATTAACACTCAGCAGCAAGTTGTAGGTCAACATATTTATTTTAAGAAGCGGTTCCATTCGCATTTCTCTCATTTTGGGGTTATATTTTAATCCCCACCTCTGCAGAACTGTTCTAAGTTAACACCACTGCCCCTTATCCCCACCACAGGGTGTTGCCTGATAGCAGAGGGTGCCCACGTGCAGGGATGAGCACCCCCCCCCCGTGTTTGCCATCGCACTGGAGGGTAACTGGGAAATTGAAATGCAGAAGCTGCCACCTCTGGGTCTCCCGAAATACGCCGTCATGTGAGGGGGAAGAAAACCATCAACAGAAACCAGATGCTCCATGCCTGCCCTCCGTGGGCTGCGAGACGAGCCGCCCGCTGTCGCAACAACTTTCACCTGCCGCCCGAAAACACAGCGGTTGTTTTGGCCCCCTGATCTTTCTGCCTGGGTGATGCACGGTGAGCGCGAGCTGTTTCACACGAGTTATGCAAACCCCAGAGCAGAGCGCTGCATCGCTCCACTGCCACCTCTTACCCAAGAGGTTCCCCAAAGGGGGAACCACCCCCTTGTAGCTACAGTTAGGAGGGAGTCGGTGGCAAGCAGAGCTGCTTGTGCAGGAGCTGGGGCAAACGCTGTCCGGATCACAGGTCCCTGGTAGCGAGGAGGAACTGCGATGCAGACAGCTCTGCTGCATCCAGCGCTGGGAGAGGTCAGTCCTGCAGGATGGGACAAGCCCCTCCGCAGCACCTAGACAGGTCCCCAGCAACGTGACAGCATTATTTCGGTGCCACCTGCATTTATTCACGTGGCACCTGCGCCATATTCAAATACAGAAGGGCACCACGTAAAACCCGCTGCCTGCAGGGCACTTCCCAAACAGGACACTCAGAGTATCCCAGAATCATCCCGGTTGGAAGAGACCATGAAGCTCCTCCAGCCCCACCATGAACCTCCCCCTGACCGTTCCCAACTCCACCAGATCCCTCAGCGCTGGCTCAACCCGACTCTTCAACCCCTCCAGGGATGGGGACTCCCCCCCTGCCCTGGGCAGCCCATTCCAACGCCCAACAGCCCCTTCTGCAAAGAAATCCTTCCTAAGAGCCAGTCTGACCCTGCCCTGGCGCAGCTTGAGGCCATTCCCTCTTGGCCTGCCGCTGGCTCCTTGGCTCAAGAGACTCCTCCCCCCTCTCTGCACCCTCCTTTCAGGGAGTTGCAGAGGGCCAGGAGGTCTCCCCTCAGCCTCCTCTTCTCCACACTAAACCCCCCCAGGTCCCTCAGCCGCTCCCCATCAGACCTGTGCTCCAGACCCTGCACCAGCTCCGTTGCCCTTCTCTGGACACGCTCGAGTCATTCAAGGGCCTTTTTGGGGTGAAGGGCCCAAAACTGAACCCACTCATCGAGGGGCGGCCTCACCAGTGCCCAGCCCAGGGGTCAGATCCCTTCCCTGTCCCTTCTGGCCACGCTGGTGCTGATACAAGCCAGGATGCTCTTGGCCTTCTTGGCCACCTGGGCACACTGCTGGCTCCTGTTCAGCCGGCTGGCAATCAACCCCCCATACACAACACCTTCCACAGCAGTGGGATTTAATTCCTCCCACGTGACATGACTTTAGGAAAGTCCCTTGTAGCAGCATCCAAAGCCCACCCGCCAAACAGCCCCCACGCCTGCTGCAGCCACACGTGTCTTTTCTCCAGCCGCAGCATCACCTGATCACCCTCGTTTGTGGCCGTAATTGGACCGAGGAGGTTCACGCCAGGGTGATCAGACCTTACCCCGTACCCCAGATGCACGTCCCCCTTCCTCTCGCAGCTGATGTGCTGCCGTGGGCTCACACTCCCTTGCACAAGCAGAGGAAGACGTGCCACAGCTGAGCCAACAGCTTCCCCCCATCACCTCCATGCTCAGACATCGTACGGGAAGAGACCAACCCTCACAACCGCCTTCGACCCTGATTATTCCTCTCCCAGTGACTTGACATTTCAGCATTTCCCCTTCACAAGCCACAGGAAGTTTGGGCCAGACTGACTTCGCTTTGGCTCACTGACAGCAGGTTAAAAATTATTCCTGAGTGCACCTCTAGCCACAGAGAGAGACAGCTGCTTCTCCACAGTTAGCTATTAAATGGAAAAAGAGGCTAGATCATCCAGTTATTCTGTCTTAAGTGCACTGGGATTCGCGAAACAAACATCTAGTGAAAGACTAACTGACCCGAGGCAAATTCTTGCCTGATGAAAAACCATATTTTGTGCTTCGTGCCTTTGTTATTCACAATCCCATCACAAGATCTTACACCTGATCTGTTTACAGCCAAGCACGATCTCAGGCTGACATCTGCCAACACTCCTCTTCCTGCTCCTCAGAGGGGACGTGATGCGGGAGGGACAGGGAGGCCTGTCCAAGCCATGCAATGCCAACACGTGGCTCCTGGAGTTCCCCAACCTCAGCCTGACACTTTTTTTTTTTGGCCTTAGCTCCTAATTAAGCACCCTTTCACAAGGCCCATCTGAAAGCCACAGTGCAGCCAACAGCTACCAAACCAATTTGGTTTGACGCCGTTTTAACCAGCTGCTTTGGAAAAGGCAGAAGAGGTTTTATTCAAATGAGTAATTACAGCTTTAACTTCCTCCCCCAAAGCAGACAGGTTAAATATTCTTCCCTACCCACACAGAGGCACTCGGAGCACTAACCCAAGGCAGCCTGGTTTGCCCTTGGTCCCCAGCAGACAGAGGAAGCCCCAGGAGGGTCCGTAGACCGGAGAGGGACAGCGAGCAGATGTCTGTCTCCCTTCAGGACACCACGTTGCCCCGAGATGGCCGGTGCTTCTTTAACCGATTCCTCTGAGGAAGATGAGTCACTGCCCAGCTCGTGTGGGAGGAGAGCACACCACAAAACGCTGCAAAGCCAGGGCTGGCTTCTTGTGAAAACCAGTTTCTGAAGAAACTTTTAATGCTGAAGGCTCCAGTCCCAGGCTCAAATAGGGGGAGAAAAAAAAAAAAGGGGGGGAAGGAGCAGCTCATCCCAGAGAACAGGCACCTCTACCTGCCCTACACCAGCCACCCCCAAGTCCCTTTGGGTGCTCCTGGCCCAGGGGTGCCCTGCTTGGTCTAGGGAAAAAGAAAACCCCCTTCCTCATGTAGCAACTGCGGGGAGATCCCCGATACCTTTGTTTTCTTTGCGCTGGGAACTCGCAGCTGAAAGATCCTGGCAGTCACCTCCGACACAGGCAACGGGATTGCTCATAGATGGATGAGAAGTCACTGGGGAGTTACAGACAAGTGCAATTACTGCCATGCTGGGGTCTCAGCCTGGCACTTGAAATCTCTCCTCCCCCCTTCAAAACATACTTAATTGGGAGATTAAGTTTAAGAGTCATTTTAAAGCTGATCATTCATCAGGCACCCATCTGAATCAGAAACCAGCCTGGAAACCCTAAAACATCAGTTAAGCATCCCAGCAGCACCCAGGTAATTCACCAGCTTTGGACCCCCCCCGAAAGGGTTTGGGGACCCCCAAAAAGGGACACAGAGGGAATGGACATGGGGAGAGGGGACAGAGGTGACTTCCCATCATGGGGGGTAGAGGATGAAGCTCTGGAAGGCGCTCAGGGCTGCGGAGAGGAATGAGGGGGGTCACACCAACATGGGGTACGGGACTGGGTCGAGCTTCTCCCCATTCTCATGCTGAGTCCAGGGGAAATCACCAACCAGCCCAGAAAGGGTTAAGAGAGCCAGAGTTTAGTGGGAAGGAAAGCACCCCAAAACAGTCACACTCACCCCCCAGCTCCAAGCTGAACCCCCATTTCCAGGCCCAGCAAGGGGTGATCAGACCTAAGACTGGGCAGCACTGGGGGGATCCTGACACCCCCAAAACCAGGAGACACCCCCACAACTCAGAGAGGCTGAGAGGGACAGGGACACCCCCCCAACCCTAAGGGGACCCCAGTTTTGACAGGGGAAGCCTTTAACAGCCCTGAGGGCCCCCAGCTGAGGGGAGACCCTGGGTGTCAGGGGGGTCTCACATGGGACCCCCAACTTGGGGGGGGCCCACAAACACACATACAACCCCCAATCCAGGATGGGGAACACACGAGCCCCAGAGCAGGGGGCACACAGACACTGCAGGAGGCCCAACACCCCCACGGGACCCCCCAGCCTCGGGGGGACTCAGTGCACTCCCCAAACCCCCACAGGACCCTACAACCGGCAAGGAAAAGGCAGAGGGCCCCTGGGGGTGACCCACGGGGGGCACCGGTGTCCCCCCCACACACCCGCGTCCCCCCATCTGCGGGGTCACCAAGGGTTTCCCCACAGCAACAGCCGCCCCCCACCCACCCGCGGCCGGTACCACCCGTGTCCCGGCGACCAGCGGAACCACAGCAGCCCCCAAGACCCGGCCCGCGGTGGGCATCGAGGGGGGGGGGTGTCTCCCTCAGAAATAGCGTCTCCGCGGGTCCCCGGCGCCCCCAGCCCGGGCCCCGGTACCTGAGCTCCGGGCGCCGCCACCCCCTCCCCGCGCACCGCCCCGGGGCCGCCTTTTGACGGGAACCGGCCGGCTCCGCGCCCCGCCCCTCGCCGAGGCCACGCCCCCTCTGGGCCACGCCCCTCCAATGCCAGCCCTGCGCCCCTTGGCCCCGCCCCCGCCGCGACGAGACAGCGCCGGCCACGCCCACCAGAGCCATATTAGGTGCGTGCTGCGCCAGTCCCCGCCCACTGTGGGCGGGGACAGCGCTGGCGGGTGATTGCACGTGGCTGCCTGCGCGGGGGAGCGGAGGGGGGGGCTCCGCCGGGGCTGCCCGGTTTGGGGACCCCAAGAGCCGCAACCCCGCGGCCCGGCCCCCGCCCCCGGCCCAGCCCTGCCCGTGCTACCTTGTGGGGAGCCCTGCGCTCTGCCGCGGGCTTCTGGGGTGCTGCTGGGGGCTTTGGGGTGCTGCTGCCTGGTGCTTCTGGGGCAAAACCCCTCCAGGAAGGCCCGTGGGCTCAGGCAGCTCATCCCCTCCCTGCTGGGCTGGGGTCGGCCCCTCCCTGGGACAGGGCGAGCACCACCAGTACAATAGTGCCCCCCCCAGCGCTCCCGGGCAAACTGTCTCCCTGGAGCGTCAGGTCCTGAGCACCTTTGAGTGTCCCCACCATGTTCCACCTGTCTGAGTGTCCCCTCCATGTTCCACCTTTTGAGTGTCCCTACCATGTTCCACCTGAGTATCCCCTCCATGTTCCACCTGTTTTTGAGTGTCCCCTCCGTGTTCCACCTGAGTGTCCCCTCCATGTTCCACCTGTTTTTGAGTGTCCCCTCCATGTTCCACCTGCTTGAGTGTCCCCACCATATTTCACCTGAGTGTCCCCTCCATGTTCCATCTGCTTGAGTGTCCCCTCCATGTTCCACCTCTTGAGTGTCCCCACCATGTTCCACCTGCTTGAGTGTCCCCTCCATGTTCCACCTGAGTGTCCCCACCATGTTCCACCTGCTTGAGTGTCCCCTCCATGTTCCACCTGAGTGTCCCCACCATGTTCCATCTGCTTGAGTGTCCCCTCCATGTTCCACCTCTTGAGTGTCCCCACCATGTTCCACCTGTCTGAGTGTCCCCTCCATGTTCCACCTGAGTGTCCCCACCATGTTCCACCTGTTTTTGAGTGCCCCCACAATGTTCCACCTTTTGAGTGTCCCCACCATATTCCACCTGAGTGTCCCCACCATGTTCCACCGGAGTGTCCCCTCCATGTTCCACCTTCCCTCCAGTGCCTCCTAGAAGTCGAGTGTTTGCAGAGCTCCGTCCCCAGAGCTGGCAGCGGTTCAGAGGCTGCTTCCTTCCCGGATTTCTAAGTTACAAACCACCATGGACTCGCCGCATTCATCACCTGGCAAACAAACTCCGTCTGGCTTATGAAGTATTTTCTGGACCATTTGCTGGGCTCATCTCCCTCCTCTCCCCTTTTTTGGGACGACACCCAAGAGACCTGCCACCGTGCCCTGCAAAACCTCGATCTGATTACAGCCCTGAGAGAGTTCTTGTATTTTTCTGATGCTTAGATGAGATTAAGGGCAGAGGGAGAGCTGATTCATCCTCTGCCTCCGGACTAGAGACAGCAGCATCGGCGAGGGCCTCGGCACAGCTCCAAGTACAGCCAAGGGTGGGCAGGTTCCCGGCAGAGTCGTGGCTGTTTGCAGCCTCTGGGCTGCTCCGGTCGGTCCCGCAGAGCTCGGGGCTTCACCCCCCGAGCATGAACGGAGCCAGTTCGAAGCCCTCGCAGGTTTGGAGGCCACGGGCCCGCAGGACACCTGGATTTGGCTGCTTCTGAGGGACAAAGCAACCAGCTGGGTCACAAATACTGACCTTGACCCCCCAAAATCCCATTCCTGGTGACGTGAGTCAAACTCGGAGCGCGGGGGTTTGGGTTGAGCAGGTTCAGCTGGTGTTGCAGCCCCAACCCAAAGCTGCTCCATTGCCTGGGCACGTTACACCCCCAGTCTGAAAAACTCGGGATGTTTGGCAGTTTTTTTCCCTTTCCATCCTCAAAAACCCACCTGGGGTGCAGCCATTAACAACGCTGAATCAAGCAGCAAGAAATGCTTCGAGAAAGCCCCTGAGTGATGCTCCCAGAGTTTATGAAGTGTCTTCTTAACCCAAAATCCCCAGAGAAAATGAGCCCCCGCTGCACGCGAGCGAGGCAGACGGCAATCACCGCCCCTCAGCTGCAATCACCGAGTTCAAGCAGCTCGAATTTGCGTGGGGAAAGCGTTTCGCTCACCGTTTTCAAATGGATTTAATGAGGCCAACCAGAGAAAACAACATCTGGGAAGAAATGGGAGTTCATTACAGATAATTTAGTGGCGCAGAACCTTTTTCGGGAGGGTGGGGAGCGGGCTGCAGACGGGACCGGGGTGACTTAGGTCCTGCTTGACAAACCTGATCTCCTTCTATGACAGGGTGACCTGCTTACTGGATGAGGGAAAGGCTGTGGATGTAGTTTACCTTGACTTCAGTAAGGCCTTTGACACCGTTTCCCACAGCATTCTGCTGGTGAAACTGGCTGCTCGTGGCTTGGATGGGCACACGCTTTGCTGGGTCAGAAACTGGCTGATGGCCGGGCCCAAAGAGTTGTGGGGAAGGGAGTTAAATCCAGTTGGCGGCCGGTCACGAGTGGTGTCCCCCAGGGCTGGGTTTTGGGGCCACTCCTGTTTAACATCTTCATTGATGCTCTGGACGAGGGGATCGAGTGCCCCCTCAGTCAGTTTGCAGACGACACCCAGTTGGGTGGGGGTGTTGGTCTGCTCGAGGGTGGGGAGGGTCTGCAGAGAGACCTGGGCAGGCTGGAGCGATGGGCTGAGCCCAGCTGGGGGAGTTTCACTAAGGGCAAATGCCGGGTGCTGCCCTTGGGCCACAACAACCCCCAGCAGCGCTCCAGGCCTGGGGAGGAGTGGCTGGAGAGCTGCCGGTCAGAGAGGGACCTGGGGGGGATTGGTAATGAGCCAGCAGCGAGCCCAGGTGGCCAAGAAGGCCAGTGGCATCCTGGCTTGTACCAGCACCAGTGTGGCCAGCAGGGACAGGGAAGGGATCTGACCCCTGGGCTGGGCACTGGTGAGGCCGCCCCTCGATGAGTGGGTTCAGTTTTGGGCCCCTCACCCCAAAAAGGCCCTTGAATGACTCGAGCGTGTCCAGAGAAGGGCAACGGAGCTGGTGCAGGGTCTGGAGCACAGGTCTGATGGGGAGCGGCTGAGGGAACTGGGGGGGTTTAGTGTGGAGAAGAGGAGGCTGAGGGGAGACCTCCTGGCCCTCTGCAACTCCCTGAAAGGAGGGTGCAGAGAGGGGGGAGGAGTCTCTTGAGCCAAGGAGCCAGCGGCAGGCCAAGAGGGAATGGCCTCAAGCTGCGCCAGGGCAGGGTCAGACTGGCTCTTAGGAAGGATTTCTTTGCAGAAGGGGCTGTTGGGCGTTGGAATGGGCTGCCCAGGGCAGGGGGGGAGTCCCCATCCCTGGAGGGGTTGAAGAGTCGGGTTGAGCCAGCGCTGAGGGATCTGGTGGAGTTGGGAACGGTCAGGGGGAGGTTCATGGTGGGGCTGGAGGAGCTTCAAGGGCTTTTCCAACCTGGATGATTCTGGGATTCTGTGATTCTGTGACTTTGTGCCGGAGAGGCTGCATGTACCCATCCCACCGCTGCTGATTTTCACCAGCACGGGCGTTGAAATGTTAAAATATGTCCCAAACCTTGGTGCCCACGTGTCCCACTGACCTCACCTCGCCTGGACCGGTGCGACGTGCTCCTCAACCCCATAAAAAAGCCGCTCTGCTGCCAAACCCACCTTTTCCCGCAGCCACAGCCCGGGTTTGTGCCCCAAGCTATGGGGAAGGCTCGTAGCCGATGAGATGTTTAATTTGCTCCCTCTATCGTGATCTGGGGTGGTTATAGCTGTTTTCCAGCAGCTCTCCTGCTGCTTTTCCCTCCTCGATCCACCTTGCACGAGGGAATCGGGGCCAGATTCGGGCTCTGCGCTGCTCACCATCACATGCCCGTGACTTGCACATCCTCGGGGCACGTGGGCTGCAAAATCCCTCCCGCGTGGGAGTCGGGGGATGCGCAGAGGTGCAGGAGGATTTAATTCTTGCGCAATGCACGGGGTGGGAAGGGCGACCGAGAGCTGCGACCGTGAGTCGGTATCTTCGAGGCTGGGAAAAGGGGTCCCTCGGCTCAGCCCCCTCGGCTGGGGATCGGTGGGGCTGGGGGAGGATGATGATGGTTCAACAGGCGGGGTGTGATGTTGAGAGGGAGGAATCGAAGCCCCCCTCAGCCACGGGCGCAGCCAAATCATCTCACCTCCCCAGATAACCCTGAGGGACACACAGACAAGAAAAAAAAAACACAAACACAGCTGGGCTGGAAACCACCCCAAAAGGGGCTCCCGCGGGAGCGGCGACGTCCCACCCCGCTCCCCCCCAACCCCCGGGGTGCGGGGACGGGGCCAACTCTCCCCAGGGGTGACTCAGACGCTTGTTCCAACCCCCGGCGAGCGAAGGTTTCTTGGGAAGTGGTTGCAAAATCCCGCTGGCGTGGGGGGTGCCTCTTGTGTCGCCCCCCCCCCCCCCTCGCCTTTTTGTCCCTCTCCACCAGCTTTGCAGGGAAAATGGGTTTAAAACGGGAAGAAAAGGGATTAAGCCTGAGACACAATCTGGCAAGAGGGGCCGAGGGGAGGCCACCGCATGGATTTGCACCGTTGTCTTTAGGGGCAGCTTCTTCCCCCTGTCTGGGGATTCTCTGTTGTCTAATATAGGGTTGAGCTCACCCCGCAGCCCGTCCCCGGGGGAGGGGGGGCTCGGGGCGGGTTTCCCCCTCCCCATCCCCTCTCAGTCCCTGCCGGGGTCTGTCTGCACGGGCCAATCCTGCACCCAGCACCTTCCTCGGGGTGCAACAACCACCTCAGGGGCGATGCGAGATGCCCGCAATTAGGCAATTAGGAGGTGGCAATTAGCAGGGGGGGGGGGGGGGGGCGAGCTGGGAAGCCTCCTTCTCCCTGGCATTTTGCTCCTGGGAAGGCGAGAATAAATGAGCCCTAAAATTTCCATCGAGCAGCTCCGACCACCCCGGCGTGCAGGAGGCATCTGCCTCGGGAGCGCACGAGACCGGCGGAAATATTTAATTTTGCCTTATTTTGATGGTTTGGGCGCTTGTGAGGGGAAAAAAATCAGTTTTCCGCTCAGCTCGCACGTTTATGGTGGTGGAAAAAAAAAATAAATTCCACAGCATTCGCACAGGAGGGAGTTTATTAAATCAATGTTGACCCAAATGGGGCGGTTTTCTTTTTTCCCCCAAAATTTAGAAGTTTAGAAAACACCTGAGGTGCCGCGTTGTGCCACTCGCAGGATGCCGGCGGCGGCGCCGTAAAACTGGGGAAAAAAAAAAAAAGAAATAAAAATCTCAGGAGAGTTGGGGAGGGGGTGAAACGGAGACAGAGCGAAAATGGAGCAGCCAGCGCTGGCGGGACAGGGACGGAGATGCCACAGCGCGGTTTTGGGGGGAATTCAGCGGAATTGGGGGTTTTCCACAGGTTTTATTGCCGCAGGGGCGTCCCCGCGGTGCTGAGACCCCCGGACTGACCCCCCCGGGCGGCACCGGGGGGGGGGGAACGAGTTGCCGGTCTGGTGAGGCCGCGGCAAAGGACGGAGCGTGGCGGCCTCGCACGTTTTGCACGAGGACACACGGTCTGGCACAGCGTCGTAGCGGCACCACGGCTTCACGGTGCCGTGCCGCCTTGCACAAGCACACACGAGCGTGCACAAGCATGTTCAGCCTCACGCAAGCGCAGGTGGCTTTGCACAAGCACGGAGAGGCCTTGCACGAGCGCACGTGACCTCGCACAAGCACGTGCAGACTCGCATGAGCATGCACGGGCATACGCGGCTTTGCACGAGCATGCACGAGGGCACACAACCTTGCACAGGCACATGCAAGCCCACAGGCTGGTGTGGGAAAGGTCTGTACTGGGACGGGAGCCCTCATACTGGTGTGTGTGGGTTCCATACTGGGACGGGAGCCCTCATACTGGTGTGTGTGGGTTCCATACTGGGACGGGAGCCCTCATACTGGTGTGTGTGGGTTCCATACTGGGACGGGAGCCCTCATACTGGTGTGTGTGGTTCCATACTGGGACGGGAGCCCTCATACTGGTGTGTGTGGGTTCCATACTGGGACGGGAGCCCTCATACTGGTGTGTGTGGTTCCATACTGGGACGGGAGCCCTCATACTGGTGTGTGTGGTTCCATACTGGGACGGGAGCCCTCATGCTGGTGTGTGTGGTTCCATACTGGGACGGGAGCCCTCATACTGGTGTGTGTGGTTCCATACTGGGACGGGAGCCCTCATACTGGTGTGTGTGGGTTCCATACTGGGACGGGAGCCCTCATACTGGTGTGTGTGGGTTCCATACTGGGACGGGAGCCCTCATACTGGTGTGTGTGGGTTCCATACTGGGACGGGAGCCCTCATACTGGTGTGTGTGGGTTCCATACTGGGACGGGAGCCCTCATACTGGTGTGTGTGGTTCCATACTGGGACGGGAGCCCTCATACTGGTGTGTGTGGGTTCCATACTGGGACGGGAGCCCTCATACTGGTGTGTGTGGTTCCATACTGGGACGGGAGCCCTCATGCTGGTGTGTGTGGTTCCATACTGGGACGGGAGCCCTCATGCTGGTGTGTGTGGTTCCATACTGGGACGGGAGCCCTCATGCTGGTGTGTGTGGGTTCCATACTGGGACGGGAGCCCTCATGCTGATGTGTGTGGGTTCTATACTGGGACGGGAGCCCTCATACTGGTGTGTGTGGTTCCATACTGGGACGGGAGCCCTCATGCTGGTGTGTGTGGTTCCATACTGGGACGGGAGCCCTCATGCTGGTGTGTGTGGGTTCCATACTGGGACGGGAGCCCTCATGCTGATGTGTGTGGGTTCTATACTGGGACGGGAGCCCTCATACTGGTGTGTGTAGTCCCATACTGGTCCGGTCGCCCCACACTGGCCCCGCCCACCCCCGTCAGTCACCGCCCCGCGCACGCGCGCTCTGGCCCCGCCCACCCCGTACATGCGCACGCGCGGGGGGGGGGGGTGGGGTGCGCCCCGCAATGCGCATGAGCACGAGGACACGCCCGCCCCGCCTTCCCCCCTCCCCCGCGCGGGGACCCCCCGCTGAGCTCCGGCGCATGCGAAGTCCCGGACACGCCCCTCAGCCCCGCCAAAGGGGCGGAGTCTCGGACACCGCCCCGCGGCCGCTCGGCGCATGCGCACTTCGGACGGGGCGCGCCTGGGCGGGGCCGTCCGTCACGGTGAGGCGGTGTCCCCGAAGCCCCGCCCCTTTCCCTTGTGGGCGGGGCGGTGACGTAAAGCCCCACCCGGGCGTGCGTGGGGGCGGGGGCTCAACGAGTGGGCGTGGTTTGACGGAAACCCGCCCCCTCCATCCCGCCCTGCGCTCTGTGCGCCTGCGCCGGGGGCGGGGGCAGGGCTGGCTCCGCCCACCGCCGCCTCGCGGCGTTGTCATAGAGACGGCGGCTGCGCGGGAGGAGCTGAGGCTGCGGCGCGGGTCTGAGGGGCGGCGGCGGACTTGGGGGGGCCTTGGGCTGTGGGGGGCGGCCTGTGGCGGTGTTCCTCTGGCTGGGGGTGTCTCTCATGGGGGTGTTGGCGGACAGGCCTCTGCGGGGTCGTCTGAGGGGGGAATTGTCTCTGAGGGGCTGCGTGTGGGTGTGTCGGGGGGGGCGGGGGAGGGTAGATGGGTCCCTGTGGGGAGGCTGTTGGGGGCGGGGGGGGGGGCAGTGTGTCTCTTTTGTGTGTCTCTTTTTTGGGGAGGTGGGTAAGAAGGCATGGCTCTTTGTGGAGGAAGGGTATGTCTCTCCTTTGGGGGGTTCTGGGGGGTGTAGGTCTCTGGGGGGGTTGTGGGGTTCTGGGGGGGTGGTGGTGTCTGTGGGAGGTGTCTCTGTTTAAAGGGGTTGTCTGGAAACAACCCTCCACTGAGGTGTCCCCAAGTAGGGTGTCCCTTATGTAGGGTGCTGTGAAAGTCATCCCTGGGGGGGGCGTGCTCTGTGGTGGGTGTTGAACCCCCAGGAGGGTGTCTCTGTGTGGAGGTGTTTCTCTAAGGGGTGTTGGGGATGGGTCTCTGGAGGGGGGAGGTTGTTCCCTTCACACCTGTAGTTCAGGGTCGGGTTTTCTTGTTGGCCAGGAGCAGGTTGAAAGCCTCTTTAATGACCAGGGCTGCTCTTGCTGCCTCTGTCACAGGTCTTCTCCAGCAGCTGCCATGGGTTCTGTGCTTTCCCTCTCCGTTAATAACGCTACCTCAAGGCAGAGCAAGAAGCCTGAGGATGACGACGACGACTTACTCGATAGCCGAGACCGTGTGGAAGACATTGCCAAGTTTCCATACGTTGAATTCACAGGTCAGGACAGCATCACCTGTCCCACTTGCCAAGGCACCGGCTGCATTCCCACAGGTGACTGCTCCTCTCAGCCTTAAATACAAAATGTTGCTTATTTCCACGAGCAACCTTGCGTGCGCATGGGATTTAACATGTTCCTTCTGCTTTAAAGAGCAGGTGAATGAGTTGGTGGCTCTGATACCCTACAGCGACCAGCGGCTTCGTCCACAGAGAACGTAAGTGTGTACCGAGACAGTAATTACATCTCTGCAAAGAGCAAACAGGGCTCTTTTGTCTTGTACTGCCGCAATTAAACACTGCAGCCTCTCCTTCATCTAGTGGTTTGTTTTCATCCAAGCATGCCAACAAATACAATTTAAAGTGTAACTTTAAATACTTCCTGTGAAGTCCCACTGTGGGGTGAACGGGGAAACAATGATCCTACTCACACGCTTCATCCCCGCTCCCTTTGCTGAACTTTTTAGAAAGAAACTGTCTTACCAACAGCAAAAACACTAGATTGTGAAAACCCTACGGGGGCAAAAATGATTCTTTGGTTACTCATTACCAAAAAATAAACTGCTTAAAGGGTGACGCCTGTGAGTAATTTCAGATACCGAAAATGTTAGAGCAGCACTTCTGTGTCTCTTCTAGGGAAGAACAAATATGTGTTGTTTACTGGCTGGGTTGGGTTTCAGATACAAAGTCTCCTGCAGATGCTGTGTTAGGGTGAAGGAGGTGACCCCTTCCCTGCCTCTTCCAGGAAGCTCTACGTCCTGCTGTCGGTGCTGCTCTGCCTCCTCGTATCGGGGCTGGTGGTTTTCTTCCTGTTCCCACACTCGGTCCTGGTGGATGACGACGGTATTAAAGTGGTTCAGGTTTGGTTCGACAAGAAGAACTCCGTTGTCATTCTTGCCATCACGGTAAAATTTTTGTGTGTCTGTGGTCCTGAGAGAATAAATTCTGTGCTGAGCTGCCAGGAAAGGTCGCTGCTACTCATGTGTCCTCCCCCTCCACTCCATCCAGGCCACCTTACGCATCAGGAACTCCAACTTCTACTCGGTGACAGTGACCAGCCTGACTAGTCAGGTGCAGTACATGAACACCGTGGTGGGAACCCAGCAGATCACCAACGTCTCCAGCATCCAGCCGCTGAGCGACAAACTGGTATCCACCTTTCGTTGCCCTTGAACATAAGCATCACCAAATCGAGGCTGAAACCTGCGCGACCACTGCGCGTTAGCTTGGTGGTCTTTCTGTACCTTAAAGCTTTGCTTTGTAGCCTGTGCTTTAAGCACACCAGAGCTGAAAGGCAACAGCAAGTAGGAAAGACTCTGGAAGGGGTGGATTGAAGCGAGTTCTCAAGCTGCGTGTGAATGTATTTTTCTTTTATCTTTTACAGGTGAATTTCACTGTGAAGGCGGAGCTGGGTGGACCCTTCTCCTACGTGTAGTAAGGATTTACTACTCTGTGTAGCTGGGGAAGAGCGTGGGTTTAAGCTGCTTTTGTTAGAACTTGCTCTGAAATGACTTTGTTTTCTTCTAATTTCCTGGAAAGTAACTGTTTGCTAGAAATTACTTGAAAGGCCGCTTTGTTGGGATGTTGTGATGTGGTTTTTGGATCGTGTCTTGAGCCGGGTTAACACCAAAGGGAAAAAAAATCATCAGAAGATACCGAGAAACACAAGTGCCTCTGCAACCCTGCTTAGCCCGTGCTGACCTACATCTTTGTTTCTGTCCCTTCCAGTTTCTTCTGCACGTTTCCCAAGGTGAAGGTACATAACATCGTGATCTTCATGAGGTAGGTGGTTCTCTGCTCGGCTCCTGACTCAAAAGGGAACTGCTGCCGCAGCGGATCTGGGGTCCGCGAGGGAAATCCCGCTTGGCAAACACCCCGGCCTGCTTCACTGTGTCAGCTTTTTAATCCAGGCCAGTTGACACAGTTGGGTGAAATGTAAGACAGAGAGGAGACACCCGGCAGCTCCCCGCCGAGCTCTCACGGGAGGGGGGGGTGCGCTCCAGAGCCCGCGCTCGCCAGCTCGCCGCAGCGAGCCGTCTTGGGCAAAAATCAGAGAATCTGCAGCTTTCGAGGGGGAAGCAGAGTTATGTGATGAGTGTAAAACCCGCTGAGGTTTGTTTTTTTTTTTTTTTAATTTTGATAAAGCGATTCTGCTGCAGGTCCTGTCCCCACTAAACCGCTCTTCCCCCCCCTCCCAGGACGTCGGTGAAGCTCTCGTACATCGGCCACGTGACGCAGAGCGCTCTGGAAACGTACCACTACGTGGATTGCAGTTCCAACTCCACGGCTGCCCAGGACCCGCTGCCTCCCCTGTCCCGCTTGGCACGGGGCGCAGCCAAAGCCGAGAGCAAGCCCTGAGGGCGCCGCCGATGTTTTCCACGGGCCGATGGATTTCTAGAAGGGACCAGGGACTTTTCAAATGGAAGCAGAGGGATGACGAGTGACTTTGGGAGATATTTGAAAGCTTTGGGTCCTTTTCGCGCTCTTCCGCGGGCAGCTGGGCTGCGCTGCTGTTCGCAAAACCCTCTTGGGGTGTTGTTCATGTGCAAGCAAACAGGTCCCTTCCCAAAGTCGGGGTCGTGCTGGCCCTGCCTTCCCCTTCGGTTCTGAAGAATTAGTTTTTGGTAGGGAAAACGGCCTCTTGAGCTTGGTGCAGTGGGGTCTGAAGGTCCCAAAGATTTAGAGTTGACTTTTGCGGCTGTTTTGAAGCTTAGCGCTGTATCGGGTCCTTTCAGCTTAAACTAATTAGTTCTGTGCAATTAATTTATTCCACTTTTGTTCAGTGGCAGCGCGTCTCCGCCTTGTTTCAACGCTGACCTTGCTACAAAGAGATAGTTCTTGTAAGGAACACGCAGCCGAGGCTCCCACCTCTGTAACTTGCCCCAGAAGGAGGGAAAGGAATCAAAAACCTTTGAAACACCCTTTTTTTTTTTTTTTTTCCCCTGTTGTGCAGAATTTGTTTGCTGGCAGCTGAGGCCACCTACAGCAAACCGGTACCAAACCACCGCGGTTTTCTTGAAGACGGCCTCAGTAAGTGCGGCGCTGCTGGGGACGCGCGAAGGGTCCGTGTGAATTAAGCCTTCCTCCTCCTCCTCCTCCTCCTCCTCCTCCGCGCGTGGCTCGGAGCCTTCCTCTCCCCACGTTCGCCAGCTGCAGGCTCTCTGGGGTTTGAAACCGGGGAATTTGGAGCTCGGTGTGGGTTTGTACTTGTGCCTGCCGCGAACAAATGCGGATTTAAACTGATTTGGGTGGGAGTTTGGTGTTTCAAAGGCTTCGCTCCCAGGAGCTGGCCCTTCCCGACGGATGCTGTCAACCCTGTTCTTAAATAAATGTGAAAGCTCATCCCGACGCACTTCTCGCTGCCGATTTGTGCCGTTTGCAGCTTGGAGGATTTCATTCTTCTTCTGCCCTTTGTAGTTTTTCTGGAATTCGATCGCTCCCGCTGCCCTCGTTTCCTCTCTGCGCTCCCCCCTTCCTCCGCTGCCGCTTGGACGCGAGGTTGGGAGTGTGTGTGTGGGAACAAAGCCCAGGTGAAGGCTGCGAGGGACAGGGATGTTTTTCAATGAAGGATGCTTTATTTTGTGCGAGCGTGAGGTGAAAACACCCCCTTATTTTTTTTTTTTTTTTAAGAAGTGGCACTTCTGCCTAGCGGGATTTCTAGAACTGAATTTTACTTATTAAAGCCGCGTTGTACGTTACTGGGCCGTGTCCTTTGTTTGTAGAAAAGCTCTGGCTTTCCCTCGTGGAAGTCAAACCTCGTCCTAGAGTTAGCGCTCTGTGTCGTGACTGGGATCGTGCCATATTTCACCCAGAGTACCCCTTTTCTTGCTGATCATTTTTGGGGAACGAGGAGCAAGAAAGTCAACCGGGGAGTGGCGAAGCGCCCCCCTTCCCCCCCCCGCCCCACCCCGGGGCAGCCAGTGGCCCTCACCCTGCCCCCTCCCTGGTGATGTCGGTCACAAGCGTCTCACACGACTTTACGTAAACCCCCCGATTTATGATGAGTTGAACTTTCTTTTTTTAAGGGAGAGGAGGAAGTCACAAACTTTGCTCTTGACCCATCTGTTTTCCTGCGCTTCCTCCTCCGCAGCAGCCTGGTTTGGTTTCTCCTTGTGAGGTGACACAACCCCCCCACTCCCCAACATTCCATTGTCTGCAGCCCCAGGGATCGCTTGTGCCCTCCTCTTCCTCAGGGCCCCCTCAGAGCAGCCTGCTGCGGGGGGTTGCTTCGAACTGGGTGATTTTGGGGGGCTCAGGGGGTGCCCGCAGCAGGAACCCCAGCAGCTTTGCCCCAAACGAGAGCATTAATAATTAGAGGTGCCCTCTGGGTCATGTGCCAAAGCACTTGGCCTTTTAAAGGCCATTTTATTTTGAAAATCCTTCTTAATCCTCCAATCCTTTTTAATGAATTTCTTCTGCCAATGGTGGGTTTTTTTTAATTTTTTTTAAGTTCCCAGCCCTGCAGAGGCTGCCTCAGGTGCTTTAGCAGGAGCAGTTGCTGCTGTGCTGCCAGCTGTGAGTGTTTAAAATTGAGATGAGGGCCCCAAAGTAGCATTTTTTTTTTAAAGGGGTTTTTTTAATCCTTTAAAGTCATAATTTCTCTTAATGAAAATCTGCAGTGCCCATGCTATCAACGGACACAAAAAGCTGAGGTTTTTAACAAAAGCACTGTCATGAAACTCATAAACTCCCCAGTCAGCAGCTGCCTGTTACCTCCTGCACATAAAGCTCAAGCACACTTGTAACTCTTGTGGAGTCAGTGGGCTAATTTTCTTTAAGAAAGTATTAAAAAAAAAAATAATCAACTATTGAGGTTTTTCCTCTAATTAGCAAGCCTGTTTAAGAGAAGAATCTACATATGTAACTTTTTATGAAACCGTAAAGGCGCAGCTGCTTTACGTCAGCGTGCGCACGCGATGGCTGCGAACTCCGCCGCCTTCAGCCCTGCAAAAACTCTCCTGAAATTGTATTTTTGGGACAAATTCCATGGGGAGGAGGGTTGGAGGGCAGCCCCCGGCCGTGGTTTCCTTTAACTGGTGTCCTGAGCGCTCGCCTCCGCTGGCCCCGGTTCTGTGTAGGGGTGTGATGGGACAAGAGATCCCTCCACAGAAACCTCGCGGCTGCTGTGTTGGCTCCTGGTGTTTCAAGGTTTTTCACTTAAAATGGTTTTCCCCTCCCTTTTTTTTTTGGTGATTTATTTGTTTTGGGGTTTTTTTTCCCCTTAACATGAGGTAGCCTCAACCTGGAAAAGTCAAAGATTTGACCCAAAACCTTCCTTTGTCGTGGAGTCAGACCGCAAGCAAACACCGGAGAGCGACAAAAACAAAGCCCAGATTGAGTTGTACTTTCCACCAAAAGTTTTTTTTTTTTTTATATCAACTGATGTTAAAAAATACAGACTTGTTTTACAAGAATAGCACCATTTTTTTTGTTTTGTTGTATTATACATTAGCACTCCTGCTGGTGATACACAGGGGGAGGGCTGGGGGCGGGAGGGGATTTGTGATACCTGGATTTGCGAGATCCCTTTTGCAGGGAAGGGCCATCGTACCTGCCAGTTAGATTCCCACCTCCACCTGACCTAAAAAATAGGTCTTACAGGAAGAGAATAAATAAATAAGACCGTGGGGTTTTTTTTATTTTGCAGCCTGCCCAGACGGCGTTGGAAAGAGGCGGTGGTCCCCGACGAAGGGTCGTTGCAGTGCAGAAGTCGTACGAGCGATTGGAAAGTACTCAGGTCCTTGGGGTGGGTTTGGGTTTTGGTTTTTTTTTTTTAGTTTTCTTTTACGGTATTGGGCTGGATTTTAAAAAAAAAAACAAAAACAAACAACAACCAACCAACAACAACAAACAAACACACAAATAAAACAATTCTTTTTACAAGAAGCAGACTGGGCCAATATCCACGCCAAACTCCTGATCGGCTCCACCAATGTCCATAGGTGCAATATCTACAATGGGCAGGCGTGAGGTCTTCTGCGATCGGTACTCAATGACTGTCTTGCCCCATTTGCCAGTGTGTTTCTGGGGAGAAAACAAGGAGGAAGGGTGTTATTAGATGTTCTCGAGCTCTCCAAACCAACAGCAACCTCAGGGGTTGAACCCCGACTCATCGTCTACGTCTTCCTCTCGCAGGCGCCCGCGGACTCACCGTGCAACCGTCCTCCAGGACGCTGTACGTGAACCTGCTGTTGCCCTCGGCTCTGATCTCCACGTCGTTGGAGCCCTGGATGAGGATGGCTTTCTTCAGGTTGCCCGTCTCCTCGTCCATGTAGGCGATGCTGTTCTTGCAGTGGTAAGTGACGTTCTGGGAGCCTTCGGTGGACAGGAGGCGGAGGAAGGTCATCTGGATGTTGGCGGTGTTGGGAGCCAGGTCTTCATCGCCGTAGCTAAACTGGAGGGAAGAGGCGAGAGGTTAAAGCCCGTGGGTGTCACAACCACCCTCTTTTCAGCCACCTTTTGAGGGGACTTCCATACTTTACGTTCCCAGATGGCTGCAAAAATCAAAGCCCAAGTGACCCAACTCCAACAGCCATCGTACAACATCCATCAACATAACTCCAAGGAAGAACATCCCAACCCTCCAACAAGACACCCAACGCCTTCCCCTGCTCAACCTCCCTTCCCGCTCCCGGTGTGCAGCACCAGCCCAGGGCAACGCTTACGTGGAAACCGCCGTTAATGGTCTCTGCGAACCAGACATGCTTCTTGTCTTTGGTCTTGCTGGTCCACCAGTTCTTCTTGGGGATGCTGCTGGGGTTGGGGTAGACACAGGTCTCGCCCGTCTCCATGTTGCAGAAAACTTTGATGGCGTCCAAGGTGCAGCCTTGGTTCGGGTCAATCCAGTAGTCTCCTACAGCGGGGAGGACAAACGGTGCGTGAACGTGAATTTTTGGAGGTCGGAGCAAAGAGCATCATGGACCTCAGTGTCCTCTTGGGGCTGGGGGAGAGGGACAGGAGAGGAAGAGGCAGGGATGGAGGCTCTCACCGCTCTTCCACTCGGGATGGCAAAGCTTGATGTCACGGCAGGTCCTGGCTGGGTTCTTCTTGGAGCCCTCGGGGCTGCGGATGCTCTCGATCTGGTTGTTGAGGGACTTGAGCGTGGCGTCCACCTCGACGTCGTGCTGCCGCAGGCTGCTGGCGGCCTCGTCCGCTCGCATGTAGCGGATGGGGTCGGGACCCTTCTCCGTCTGACCCAGGCCAGCGAAAGCCGACATGTCGATGCCGGTGCCGGGGGGGCCGGGAGGACCGGGGGGACCTGGGTTTCCGGGAGGACCCTATGGGAGGAAGAAGATGCGATTCTGATGGGCAGCTCTGCGAGCTGGATCCCCCCTTTCCCTGCCATCGACAGCGATTGTACTCACCGCAGGACCTGGTTCGCCGCTTCGTCCGCGGGGGCCGGGGGGACCGATGGGGCCGGGCATGCCGTTGGAGCCATCTTTGCCAGAGGGGCCGACGGGGCCGGGGGGACCCTAGAAGAGACCCCCAAAGTTGGGGGGGGGTCATTGCAAGAAGGCAGGGAAGGTGCTGGGGAGCTGTTAGCTCCGGTAGGTGACCCAGGGTTGGGGGGGGGGGGGCTCAAGGATGGAGCCCCAAATCTCCCCAGACGCCATGGGCAGGACTTACCCTGGGACCAGAGGGACCCGCGGGACCAGCAGCACCTTGATCTCCAGAAGGACCCTGAGGAGGAAGCGAAGGGGGATGGTTGGAGCCCCACGCCCGGCATCGGGGGATGCTCAGCCCTAGCAAAGCCTTCGCACGGGCCTGGGGCTCTGAAGGAGCCGCATCCAGCTCTGCAGCGAGATAAGGGGGAGGGCTGAGCACTGGCGTCCTAAAACCAACACTTACGGGTGGTCCGGGAAGACCCTGCAGCCCGGTGAAGCCGCGGTGGCCCTTCAGGCCCCTCTCTCCAGCTTCTCCCGTCTCACCCTTGTCACCGCGAGGCCCTTGGGGACCCTGGAAGGGGAGAAGGGGATGTGTCAGGCTCAGGGTGACAGACCCCCACCCAACACACCCCAGGACCCCGTTCATCGCAGGCGGGACGCCCCGATGAGCCCGGCCTCACTCACCGGCATCCCTCGAGCGCCAGCAGGCCCGGAGGGACCCATGGGACCTTGTGCACCCTGGGGAGAGAAAAAGAGGGGAGTCGAAAGGGTGCCCTGTGCCTCTGGGGGTGGCCAAACCGGCCCCGCTGCCCGCGAGCTGCCCTGCTCACAGCCCCGATATCGGCAGCTGCCAGCACCGAATGGCACCTTTAAATACTCCCAGCCGGAGCGTCAGCGCCGAGTAACGATCCTTGCAAATAAATCCGCCGGCAGATTTTCCCCGGTTAAGCCTCCCGGTGCTTACAGCTCCCCAGGCAGCGCTTGTGCGGCGGCAGAGCCCGAACTGGGCTCTTGGCGCTCGTGAATCCTCAGGAAGATGCTCGGAGCCGCTAACGGCACTCGGGGCACCGCTGAATTAGCGACAGCCGCTAACGGCACCCGCCTGGCTCTCCCAATTACTCCGAGTAGCTAATTGCTCCCGTGGGGGCCACTGCTATGTCTTCATTTATCTGCGCTCGGGGTGGTTCCCGTCTCCCCTAACAAGACCTCAAACCCAACGAGCCGTTTCCTTCGCCGACGTGCCGGCACTCACCGTCTCGCCTCTGTCTCCTTGTTTGCCGGTGGGACCGACAGGGCCGGGAGCGCCGGGGGCACCGGGAGCACCGGGGGCACCCACGGGACCAGTCTCGCCGCGATCGCCCTGCGCCGAGACAAGGGGATGGTCAGACCCGCGGGATTTATGAGAGGCCACACGGATAGCGAGCGCCAGGGGAAGCGTGCGGGTGAGCTCACCTTCACGCCGGCTGCGCCGTCTCTGCCCGGGGGTCCGTCGGAACCGGGGCTACCCTGGGAGAAAAAGAGGAGAAATGAAGTCCCTGGGATGGAGCAGGGCACGTGCAAACTCCTTTTTCAAAGCAAAAACCAACGGTGAAGCGGATGCCAAGAGCTGAGTTACGGCGCAGGGCTCTCCGGCTGCAGGATCAGCGATCCCGGTGCTGCCGTTGGGGTCGTACCGGGATGATCCTGCACCGTCCCGCTTCGCCCCCTCCCCGCCCGCCGGGGTGCTGCCTACCTCGCGCCCAGGTTCACCGGCGGGACCTGTCAAACCGGGGGGACCCACGGGGCCGGGGGGACCGCGGTCGCCCGCAGAGCCGGGTGCTCCTTGTTTCCCAGGTTCACCCTAAATGAAAGAGGGGAAAAAAAAAAAAAAAAAAAAAAAGCCACAATACAACAGGCGTGAGCAGGAGAGATCCCAGCGTAGCCCTTCACCTGGCTCTTGCTTCGTTTTAAGGCTGCCCGACCCCTCTGCCCAAAAAAGCTTCAGTTATTGCACAGCCCTGACGCCACCGGCAGCTCCTGGTAGTGCTGCAAGTCCCCCCCCCATGCAGGATTGGGGTCCCTGGGGTGCACCCAAGGGGGCTGGTGGCCCCATGACCAGCTCGTTGCAGCCCCGTGGGGCTTCAGCAGCCTCTGAGCTGCCGCGCTGGCTTCAAAGCACCCGAATTCATGGTGCTGAGCTCGGGAAAGCCAAGCTTGGCCGCTCCGACAGCTCTCGGGGGGGTTGATGCCACCGTTGGACACAGGGGGGGTGAAGGGGCTGAGCCCGGGGGGGGTGACGACTCACCGATGGCCCCGGCAGCCCGGGGAAGCCTCTCTCACCGCGCTGACCGGGAAGACCGACGATGCCGCGTTGTCCTGCCAAACCTTGGGGACCGGGGGGACCGTCAGGACCCTGTGGGGAGGCAGAGGTGGGGGGATCAGACCCAGTGGGGTGGTGGCACCGCACCAAATGAGCATGGAGGGATGTGCCCCCCCCCCCCCAAAAAAAAGCCAAATGTACCGCAGGGCCGTCCTCGCCAGGTTCGCCTTTCTCACCGGGGGGACCGGCAGGGCCTTGGAGACCGGGGTCACCGGCGCGGCCCGGGGGACCGGCGTCACCACGAGCACCCTTGGGACCGTCTTTGCCAGCAGAGCCGGGGGGACCGGGCGGGCCTGGGTTACCCTGTGCGGGGAGAAGATGGTGTTGGTGTGAATGGAGGCGGCTTTTCCACCTTTGTCACCTGCATCCTGGCGCCACTTGGGGCTCCAGGTCAGCTCCTGCGCTCAAAGACCCTCAGAAAAAACCCTTTTTATGGGCTGATGAGGCACCTGGTGTCACCCAGGGGCTGTTTAGGTCGGGGACCCTTCGCTGCTTGGCCCCCGGCATGGGATGAGCAGCATCACCCGAGCCCCTGAACTCAGGGGTGAGCGATCCCAGCTGCTCCTGAGCAATCCCGGGTGCTCCCAAGTGATCCCAGTAGCCCCCCAGGAGATCCCAGCAGCCCCCTGAGCGATCCTGGCTGCTCCCAAGTGATCCCAGTAGCCCCCCAGGAGATCCCAGCAGCCCCTTGAGCGATCCTGGGTGCTTCCAAGTGATCCCAGTAGCCCCCCAGGAGATCCCAGCAGCCCCCTGAGCGATCCTGGCTGCTCCCAAGTGATCCCAGTAGCCCCCCAGGAGATCCCAGCAGCCCCCTGAGCGATCCTGGCTGCTCCCAAGTGATCCCAGTAGCCCCCCAGGAGATCCCAGCAGCCCCCTGAGCGATCCTGGCTGCTCCCAAGTGATCCCAGTAGCCCCCCAGGAGATCCCAGCAGCCCCCTGAGCGATCCTGGCTGCTCCCAAGTGATCCCAGTAGCCCCCCAGGAGATCCCAGCAGCCCCCTGAGCGATCCTGGCTGCTCCTAAGTGATCCCAGTAGCCCCCCAGGAGATCCCAGCAGCCCCCTGAGCGATCCTGGCTGCTCCCAAGTGATCCCAGTAGCCCCCCAGGAGATCCCAGCAGCCCCTTGAGCGATCCTGGCTGCTCCCAAGTGATCCCAGTAGCCCCCCAGGAGATCCCAGCAGCCCCTTGAGCGATCCTGGGTGCTTCCAAGTGATCCCAGTAGCCCCCCAGGAGATCCCAGCAGCCCCTTGATCGATCCTGGCTGCTCCCAAGTGATCCCAGTAGCCCCCCAGGAGATCTCAGCAGCCCCTCAAGTGATTCCAGCAGCCCCTTGAGCGATCCTGGCTGATCCCAAGTGATCCCAGTAGCCCCCCAGGAGATCCCAGCAGCCCCCTGAGCGATCCTGGCTGCTCCCAAGTGATCCCAGTAGCCCCCCAGGAGATCCCAGCAGCCCCTTGAGTGATCCTGGCTGCTCCCAAGTGATCTCAGTAGCCCCCCAGGAGATCTCAGCAGCCCCTCAAGTGATTCCAGCAGCCCCCTGAGCGATCCTGGCTGCTCCCAAGAGATCCAGCAGCCCCCCAGGAGATTCCAGCGGCCCCCTGAGTGATCCCAGCTGCTCCCAAGTGATCCCAGCAGCCCCCCAAGAGATCCCAGCTACCCTTGAGCAATCCCAGTAGCCCCCAAGAGTTCCCAGCTGCCCCTAAGCAATCCTGGCTGATCCCAAATGATCCCGGCTACCCCCGGGCGATTGATCCCAGCCGCTCCTGAGCGATCCCAGTTGCTCCCAAGTGATCCCAGCTGCCCTCGCGCAATCCCAGTAGCCCCCGAGAGATCCCGGCTGCCCCTAAACAATCTCAGCTGCTCCCAAGCGATCCCGGCTACCCCTGACTCACGTTAGGGCCGGGTGGTCCCACACGGCCGGC
Organism: Strix uralensis; assembly: GCF_047716275.1. Lineage (NCBI taxonomy): Eukaryota > Metazoa > Chordata > Aves > Strigiformes > Strigidae > Strix > Strix uralensis. The sequence goes on along the minus strand of NC_134004.1, from coordinate 1,495,335 downwards.
GGCACCCGGGAATCCGGTGGCTCCCTGGGGAAGGAGAGGAGAAAGGTGGCTCGGATGCTGCCCCGCGCTCCCCCCTCCCCCCCCCCCTCCCCCCCGCCATACTCACAGGGGGGCCCTGAGCACCCCGGGCTCCTTTGGGACCAGTTACACCAGTTGGACCCTGGGAAGAAGAGGAAAACGGGTTAGAAATGTGCCCGGGGGAGCTGCAACTCGCCCCAAATTTCTTGGGGTAGGGACCCCCACAGGGTTCGCCCCCCGTTTCGGGGTGCCCCGGCTGTACCCACCTGCGGGCCAGGTGCGCCAGAGGGACCTTGGGGACCAGGAGCGCCGGCGTCACCCTTCTGCCCGGGCTCTCCTTGTTCGCCTTTGGCACCAGGTTGCCCGTCGGCACCCTGCGGGGAAACGGCCGCCGTGAGCGGGTTGAGCCGACGCTGGACCCGTGCCGGGGGGAACGGGGCCAAATACTCACCGGGGGGCCGGCAAATCCGGCGGGACCGGGGGCACCAGGCTCACCGCGCTCGCCCTGCGGGGGAGAGAGGGGAGTTAAATGAGGGGGGACAGGGGGAGCGGGGCCAGCACCCGGGGGGCTGTGGGGGGACGGCACTTACGGGGGCACCACGGGCGCCGGCAGCGCCGGATGGACCGGGAGGGCCAGATTCACCCTGGAAAAGAAACGATGGAGAGTTTGGGGAAGGGTGGGGGTGGCATCTCCCTCAGTTGGGAGCAGCCGAGGGGCTGCCCGGGCTCTCACCTTCTCGCCGTTGGGGCCAGCGGGGCCGGGGGGACCGATGGGACCTGTCAGACCCTATGGGAGGAGAGAAGGATGAGGATGAGGATGAGGCCACCACGAGCATCCCTCGCTGGCCACCCCTCCCACCGTGTCCCCGTCCCACTTACGCGTGCGCCGTCCTTTCCGGGGGCTCCCTCGGGGCCCTTCTCTCCGACGTCTCCCTGCGGGGCGAGATGAAGGTGGTATGAGCCGAGCTGAGACCTGACGCCGCTCGGGACACCTCCAGCACCCATTCACTTACCCGGTCTCCCTTGGGACCGGCAATGCCGGCGGCTCCTCTCTCACCGGGCATTCCCTGCAGCCCCGGGGGACCCTGGGCGCCGTTGGGGCCGGCCGGTCCAGTTGCACCCTAAAGCAGAGTGAAAGTGCAGTTATTGGGGTGCCAACCCCCACCCCCCAGCCCCACATTGACCCCCAGTGTCACAGCTCCACTGGTGGCACCGAGTCGTCCCCCTTGTCACCCGCCTTGGGTCCGTCGGTGCCCGGTGTGCCAGGGAGCCCGCGGGGACCTTGCAGCCCTTGTGCACCAGGAGAGCCACGTTCGCCAGGGAAGCCACGTTCACCCTGGGGGGGACACACACATGGTTAGGAAGAGGCCACGAGTCCACGGTGAGGGTCACAACGTCCTTTAAATGGATGTCCCCAAGGATGGAGGGCAGAGCATCCATCCCCAGCGCCCCAAAGGGACTGGGATGTACTGGGAGGAGACGGGATGGGCTGCAGTGGAGGTTGAGCCACCAGGATGGGGAGGGCGGGGGGAGCTGATGGCCCTGGATGGGGGTGACCAGGCTCCGCCAACCACCTCGAGCCCCCCCAAAACCTCCCCTGGGACGGTGAGAGGTGTCCTGTCCCCCCACAGCCAGGAGGAGGACGGGTGCTACTTACTCTGGGACCGACGAGACCGGGGGCACCGGCTTCTCCGGGAACACCCTGCGGTGAGGAGGAAAAAAAAAAAAAAAAGGGTTGGGGGTCAGCCCTGGGGGCTACCAGGGGTCCTGATCCCCCCATTTGCAGCTGGGGGATGCCTGAGAGGAGGGAAAAACGGGGCCTCACCTGATCTCCGGGTTTGCCGCTCTCTCCGGGGGGACCTGGTGGCCCGGGCAGCCCCTGGGAGGGGAAAGCAGCGGCGTTAGCACGGTGACAGCGAGACCCCCCCCCCAGGAACGGGGCCTTGGGGGTCACCCCCGAATGTCACCCCGGCCCTGGCACCCCAAACCCCCCCACTTCCATGTGCTCACCTGGAAGCCGGAGGGACCGGGGGCTCCTTGTTCTCCTCTCTCGCCCGCGGGACCCTGCGGGAAGGACGGGGGGTGAAGGACCCCGAAACCTCTCGGGGTTTGGGCTTCACCCGCCCCAAGGTTTTGGGCAGAGCCAGAATTATGGGGAGGATCCCGAAATACCCACACCCCAACACCACAAAAGCCGGGGAGCGTGGAGGCTCCATCCCCGGGGTGCTCCTTTATGCAGATCTGGGGGTGGGGAGGGGGGGCTACAACCCCCAACCCCCCCATTTCAAGCGGGTTTTGGCCCCGCTGCGACACTCACGGCAGGTCCGGGGGGGCCGGCAGCTCCCGTCTCGCCGTCCTTGCCAGGAAGACCCTACGGAGGAGAAAAAGCACCGCTGAGGCCCGGGCGCGGTGCTGCAGCCCCCGCTCCACCCTCCCCCGTGCCTCAGTTTCCCCACCCCGAGACTGCACGTGCCTGAGGGGACCCCAAGATGTGGTTTTGGGGGGGCAGCGAGGGAGGGAAAACAACTCACCCGCAGCCCCGGGGCACCGGGGAGTCCCTTCTCACCGGCTTTTCCAGGCTCGCCCTAGAGAGAGGAGAGCGGTGACGGTGATGGGCTCCGCGCCTGGGCTGCGGCCCCGTTTTGGGTAAAAATCGGTCAATACTCACATTAGCACCTTTGGGACCGGGGAATCCCATCACACCGGGCTGGCCACGAGCACCCTGCGGGCCGGGGGGGCCGGGGCGGCCGTCCTCGCCGGGAGCGCCCTTGAGGGGAGGGGGACATCAGCAGGGACCTCGCCAGCCCCCAGTGTCCCCCCCCACCCCACGCCAACCCCCTTTCCCGCCCCCCCCCGGCAGAGCATCACTTACGGTTGGGCCGACTTTGCCTTGAGGACCAGCGTCACCTGGGCGGCCGGTGAGACCCTGTGGCGGAGGGAAGGAACTGGGGGGGGCTGCGGTGGCCGGCCCCGAGGTGGGGGGACACTGGGCACCCCGTCCTGCCCAGCCCCCCACCGCTGCTCACGGAGGGGGCACAGGGGTCTGCCTAACCCCATGGTGCCTAACCCCAAAAAGCATCTTCACTCACCCCAAAGAGCATCTTCACCCCAAAAGGCATCTTTGCCAACCCCAAATGCATCTTATCTAACCCCAAAAAGCATCTTAATTAGCACCAAGAAAGAATCTGAACCCCAAAGAGCATCTTAACCCCAAGGAGTATCTTTGCTAACCCCAAATACACCTTGGCTAACCCCAAAAACTTTAATTATCACCACAGAGCAGCTTTGCTAACCCCAAATTGCACCTTCACGAACCCCAAAAGCATCTTGGCTAACCCCAAATTGCATCTTTGATAACCCTGAAGAACATCTTAATTAGCAAAGAGCGTCTTAACTAACCCCAAAGAGCATCTTAACTTATTGCAAAGAATTTCTTAATTAGCACCAAAGAGCATCTTAATGCTGAAGAGCATCTTGGCTAAACCCAAAAGCACCTTAACCAAACCTAAAACCACCTTGCTGACCCCAAAAATACCTTAACTGACCCTAAAAGCACCTTAACCAACCCCAAAAACACCTTATTGACCCCCAAAACACCTTATTGACCCCAAAAGCACCTTAACTGACCCCCAAAGCACCTTATTGACCCCAAAGGCACCTTATTGACCCCAAAGGCACCTTATCGACCCCAAAAGCACCTTATCGACCCCAAAAACACCTTATTGACCCCAAAAGCACCTTATCGACCCCAAAGGCACCTTATCGACCCCAAAAGCACCTTATTGACCCCAAAAGCACCTTATCGACCCCAAAGATCCTCCTCGCTGACCCCAGCAGGTCCCACCAGCGTCACCACTGTCCCCACATGGTCCTGCCCCGGCCACCCCCCGCCTAGCACAGCGGGGAGCCCCCCCCCCCACCCAAGACAGCCCCCGCTGTGGGGGTGCAGGATGCGACCCCCCGCCTCTTACCCTGGCTCCGGGCAGCCCGGGCTCTCCGGGGCGTCCGGGGTCACCGGTGGCTCCCTTGGGCCCCGCGAGGCCAGCGGGGCCACGCTCGCCCGGAGCACCCTGTGTGGGGCAGGAGGGGGGGGGAAAGGGGTGAGTTTGGGGGTTCAAGGGGTGGTCACCCCCCTGGACACCCCCCTACCCATGACCCTGACGTCCCACCTTGGGTCCAGCCAGCCCGTCCTGCCCGGGGAAGCCACGATTGCCGGGAGCACCCTATGGAGGAAGAGGAGGAGGAGGAGGAGGAGTGAAGTCAGACGGGGAGATCTGGGGGAGCAGCACCTCGCTGGGCGTGGGGGGGGGGGGGCGCGGGGGGGCCACACACCCTCTCTCCAGGTGGTCCCACAGGGCCGGCAGCACCCGGTTCACCACGGGCTCCTCTCTTGCCTTCCTCACCAGCCGGCCCAGGGGCACCTTGGGGTCCTGCGGGTCCCTGAGGAAGAGGAGGAAAAGGGGTTACAAGAAGCCTTCCTCCCCCACAGTACGCAGGGGGGGGGGCCCTGCCTGCATCCCCCCCCCCACTAAATCACAGACCCCAGGGGTGCCACGTGTCCCGCCGGCGCCGGGGCTCGGCGGCCACCGCGGCGGGGATCCGGGCCGGTGCATTGAGGCTGGTTAATGAAGCGAGGGGGGAATGTCCCCAGCGCGGGGGGGGGGACACACGAACACAGCGACTATTGTTCCCCCCGCGGGAGGGGGGACGCTGCCCCTCGAGGGGCCTCGTTAGGGGAAGAGGTTCGTTAGACGCCGATGAGACGCTCCGGCCGCGGATGGGGAGTGAGGGGCTGGGGGCTGGACCCCCAGCTGCGGGGTGGGGGGTGGGAGGGTTGGATGGGCCCCCACCACTGCCACCACCCCCCCGGACTCACCGTCTCGCCCTTCGGTCCCTGTTCGCCTTTGAAGCCGGCGATGCCGGGTTCTCCCTGCGGAGCGAGAGGGCGGTGGGGGACGGGGCCGCGGTGTCCCCACGGCTGCCCCCGGCCCCGTGCCCTGCACCAGGCCCTGACCCCATCCCTGTGTCCGTCTTCTCTCCTGTCCCCATCCCTGTCCCCATCTCTGTCCCTGTCCTGTCCCCATCCCTGTCCCCATCTCTGTTCACAACCTGTCCCCATCCTTATCCCCATCCTGTCCCTGTCCTGGCCCCATCCCTGTCCCTGTCCTGTCCCCATCTCTGTCCCCATCCTTGTCCCCATCCTGTCCCTGTCCTGGCCCCATCCCTGTCCCTGTCCTGGCCCCATCCTTGTCCCCATCCTGTCCCTGTCCTGGCCCCATCCCTGTCCCCATCCCTGTCCCCATCTCTGTCCCCATCCTTGTCCCCATCCTGTCCCTGTCCTGGCCCCATCCCTGTCCCTGTCCTGTCCCCATCTCTGTCCCCATCCTTGTCCCCATCCTGTCCCTGTCCTGGCCCCATCCCTGTCCCCATCTCTGTCCCCATCCTTGTCCCCATCCTGTCCCTGTCCTGGCCCCATCCCTGTCCCCATCCCTGTCCCCATCTCTGCCCCATCCCCGTCCCCATCCTGGCCCTGTCCTGGCCCCATCCCTGTCCCCATCCCTGTCCCCATCTCTGCCCCCATCCCCGTCCCCATCCTGGCCCTGTCCTGGCCCCATCCCTGTCCCCATCCCTGTCCCCATCTCTGTCCCCATCCTTGTCCCCATCCTGGCCCTGTCCTGGCCCCATCCCTGTCCCTGTCCTGGCCCCATCTACATGTCCATCTCTGTCCCCATCCTGTCCCTGTCCTGTCCCCATCTCTGTCCCTATCCCTGTCCCCATCCTGTCCCCCTCCCCATCCTGTCCCCATCTTCATTCCCACACCCCATTCCTGTCCCCATCCTTGTCCCCAAGCCCACCCCTATCTTTGTCCCCGCCATCCCTGTCTCCTCGTCCGTGCCCATCCTCATCCCTGTCCCCCCCGTCCCCCTCCCTCCACTCCTGTCCCCACCCATCCCTGTCCCCATCCCCTTTCTTCTCCCCCACTCCTGTCCTCATTCCTGACCCCAACCCCAACCCTATCCCTGTCCCCACGCCTGTCCCCATCGTCATCCTCGTCCCCATCGCCTTCCTCATCCCCGTCTCCATCCCAGTCCTCTTACCTGTCCCCAGCGCTGCCCCCCCCAGCCCTGTCCCCAGCCCGTCCCCACCCCCGGTGGCCCCTTGGTGACCTGGGAGTGACCCAAGGGCACCGGGGAGGGGACCCGCAAGAGCTTGGGGAATGGGGGCGTGGCCTGTGGCGGAATGGGCGGGGCAAGTCACAGAGTGGGTGTGGCGAGTCTGGTGTGGGCGTGGCCACTGAGCAGTGGGCGGGGCCAGGGCCGCGGTCCCCCTCTCGGGGGGCTCCCGGGGGGCTCTCGGGGGGCTCTTACCGTCTGTCCCTTGGGTCCCAGCGGGCCGGTGGCACCCTGGGGCCCGGGCGGGCCGCGGGGGCCGGGGAAGCCTGGGGCGCCGGCGATGCCGGGGGCACCCTGCGGGCAGGCGGCCGTCGGCGGGGGTCACGCACGGACCGTGCCCCCCCCGCGGCCCCGTGTCCCCCCCCCATGGCCCCGTGTCCCTCCGTGGACCCGTGTCCCCTGTGTCCTCCCGCCTCCCCCAGCGTCCCCCGCATCTGCCAGCATCCTCACGTCCCTCCCCCAGCACCTCGTGTCCCACAGTGTCCCCAGCAACCCCAGTATCCCCCAGCATCCCGCCAGTGCCCCCCAACATCCCCAGTGTCCCCCAGCATCCCCACACCCCCCCCCCCGTCCCCATGTCCCACATGCATCCCACAACCCCAGCACCCCCCAATGTCCCCCAGCACCCCCCAATGTCCCCCAGCACCCTCACATCCCTCCACATCCCTACGTCCCCCAGTGTCCCCACGTCCCCCAGCATCCCCCAGTATCTCCCAGCACCCCGCATCCCCCCAGCATCCCGCATCCTCCGCTCCCCCAACATCCTCCCACATCCCCCAGGGTCCCCACGTGTCCCCAAATCCCAGCTCAGCCCTCGGCAGCCCCTCCCCTCCCCAAACCAGCCCCTTGCTGAGCCCCATGCCCCCCCCCCAGCCCCCCGAGGGGCTCAGGACACCCCGTCCCCGTCCCCAGCCACACTCACCGCCGAGCCCTTCGCGCCGGGGATTCCGTCAGTCCCGGGGTTCCCCTAAAACAAGACACCGCTCAGCCCGGCTCTGCTCCCCGTGCCTCAGTTTCCCCACTGCCAAGCAGTGGATGACACCCCCACCCCCCAAAACGTCGCAGAACCAGCCCCATCCCCCAGCTCAGGGGACATCGCGGGGACGAGCCACTGTGGGGGGGGGGCACAGCGAGTGCTGGCACTTACGGGGGCACCGGCGGGGCCGGGAGAGCCGGGGGTGCCGGATTCACCGCGGGGGCCCTGGGCACCCTCAGGCCCCCGAGCGCCGGTGGGACCAGCTTCACCCTGGAGGGAGGAAAGACGGGGTGAGGCGGGGGGGGGGTGGGGGGGGGGGGCAGCCGGCGCCGTGCCTCAGTTTCCCACGCTGGGAGCAGCCCCTTCCCCCTCACCTTCGAGCCGGGGGCGCCGGGAAAGCCGGGGGCTCCGGCCGGGCCGACAGGTCCCTGGGGGTGAGAAGAATGTGAGGGTCTGGCCAAGCTTTGGGGGGGTCCCAGGGGACCCCGTTGTCCCCCCCGCAATGGGGTGACACGGGGTCCGGCAGCGCGGGAAGGGGCCAAGCAGCCCTTTACTTACCGGGGGTCCGGCTGGGCCGGGGAGACCATCGTTGCCACGAGCACCCTGGGGGGAGACGGTGGTGGGAGTCATGGGGGGCACCGCGGGGGGGGGGGGACCCCCTGCCACCGGGGTGCCACCGGGGTGTCACCGGGGACCCGGGCAGTGTCACACTCACCGCAGCGCCGGAGGGGCCAGGACGTCCTCGCTCACCGGGCAGCCCGCGGGGACCCTGGAGGGGGGGGGACACGGTGGTGGGTCAGGGTCTGTGGTGCCCACCCACCCCCCCACACCCCCACACCCCCCCCCTGTGCCTCAGTTTCCCCTTTTCCCAGCCCAGAGACTCACCATGGGGCCGGGGGAGCCGTTCTCGCCGGGGGAGCCGGATTCACCCTGTGGGGAAGGGCAGAGGGTGAGTCCCGGCGTGCAGCCCCGAGGCCACGGGGACGGTCACCCCGACACCCCAATGCCACAGGGATGGTCACCCTGACACCCCAATGCCAGGGGGATGGTCACCCTGATACCCCAAGGCCACGGGGACGGTCACCCCGACACCCCAATGCCACAGGGATGGTCACCCTGACACCCCAATGCCACAGGGACGGTCACCCTGACACCCCAAGGCCACGGGGATGGTCACCCCGACACTCCAAGGCCATGGGGACAGTCACCCTGACACCCCCATGCCACAGGGATGGTCACCCCGACACCCCAAGGCCATGGGGACAGTCACCCTGACACCCCCATGCCACAGGGATGGTCACCCCGACACCCCAAGGCTATGGGGACAGTCACCCCGACACCCCAAGGCCATGGGAATGGTCACCCTGACACCCCAACACTGTGGGGACGGTCACCTCACCAGCCCCAAGGCCATGGGGACGGTCACCCCGACACCCCAAGGCCACTGGGTGGTCGCCCAACACTCACCTTGGCTCCAGGAGCTCCCGCCTCTCCTTTGGCACCGTCCAAACCGGGGTAGCCCTGGGGACAGAGAAATGGGGGGGGGCGTGGTGTCACCCTCTGTGCCACCACGTGGTGGGGACACTGGGGGTGCAAAGTGGGGGGACACACACTTACCCGGTGGCCTTTCACTCCGGGGAGACCGGGGGTCCCAGGGAAGCCACGAGCACCCTGCGGCCAGCAGAGAGAAAGGGGGTTGGGGGTGAAGGGGGGACACGGGGGTCCCCGTTTTGGAGGGGGGGACAGCAGGGGGGGGGGGGCGCGTTACCTGGGGGCCGGGGGGGCCACGCTCGCCAGATTTGCCGGGTTTGCCGGTCTCGCCCTGCAGGGAGATGGGGGGGGCATGGGGAGGGGGGGGGAATAAAATCACCCTTCAGTCTCTGGCTGAGGCCACTGCTGCAACGAGCTGCCCGTTCTCAGCCGGGGGACAAAGGACTCACGTCATCACCGGGTTTCCCAGGAGGTCCCGGAGGTCCCCGGGGACCCATCGGACCCTAAAGGGGACAAAGGGGGCAGCGGGTGAGCGGGAGCTGGTCCCCAAACTGGGGGGGACGGGCTGGGGGGGGGACGGGAGGATGGGGGGGGGGGGGGGGGACACTCACAGCAGCGCCGGGCTCGCCGGGCTCGCCGGGGTTGCCTTGAAATCCTTGGGGACCCTGGAAAGGAGACGGTGACATCAGCGGGGTGGGGGGTGCCCACCCAGAGACCCCCGAGATTGGACGGGGGGGGGGACGGGGGGGTACTTACGGGAGCGCCGGAAGGTCCGGGGGGGCCGCGAGGTCCCATGGGGCCCTGAGGGGGGGGAGACAACAATGTCAAGGGGGGGGGGGGGTGAGGTGGTCACCCCCCCATCACCTGCCAAACCAGCAGGGTCCCCCCCAAAATGGGGACAGTCCCCAGTGTCGGTGACACGGGGTCCCCCATGTCCCAAGGTGGGAGCCGCCGCCATGTCCCCCTGGGGTGTGGGGGGGGCTTGGGGGGGTCCCCAGACCCGGGGGGGGTGTTGAGGGGGGGGGGGGGGGATCCCCCTTACCATGGGTCCCTGCATGACGCCCATCTGTGCGCCTCCAGCCTTCTCGTCGAAGCCACCCGCCATCTGAGCTGCGAAGTTCTGCAGGGGGAAGGGGGCTGAGCGCACCGGTCACCCCAAAACCCCCTTGTTTCACCCCAAAAAAAAATAAACCAACCCTGATACTCACCCCACCAAGGCCAGGGGGGCCAGGAGGTCCGGGGGGGCCAGGGGGGCCGGGATTCCCAGGGGTGCCGGGTTCTCCATCCCTGCCCCGGGGGCCGGGAGCACCCTGGGGGGCGGGGGGAGAAAAAGGGGGGGGGTGGGGGGTCATCCATGTGGTGAGTGTGACAGTTCTCTGCCCCCCCCCACCAGTACCGGGGGGGTGGGGGGGGGGCGTCTGGGGGGGTGGGTACACTCTTACCTTCTCCCCCTTCTCACCGCGGTCCCCTCGCTGGCCCTGCTCACCTGCCGGGCCCTGCAGGAGGGGAGGGGGGGGGTCAGCTCTTCCCCGCAGCCCCCCCCTCAATCCCCCCCCAACCCCCCCCCAACCCCCTCCCACAAATATTCCAACAATGCGCCCGGAGAAACGCTCCCACCTGTGGTCCCGGAGGCCCTCGGGGTCCTACGACCTGTGGGGGGGGGGGACACACACAAGGGTGAGGTGAGACGGGTGCAGGTGGGGACCCCCCCCCACCCCAGATCACCCCCACAACGGCAGGGCCCCCCCATTTTGGGGGTCCCCCAGCACACGCCCTGCACTTACATCTTTAATGTCACCGGGTTCACCCTTCTGCCCCTGCAAGGCAAAGCGCGGGGTGAGGCAAATGACACCCCCCCCCCAAATTTCTGCCCCCCCCCAATGACAAACCCCCCCAGGAGTTAACAACCTCCCCCCCCAGGAGGTGACAAACCCCCTTAGGAGGTGACAAACCCCCCCTGGGAGGTGACAACCCCAGAGCTGCTCGTCCCATGCAGATGCTCAGGGGTCCTGCGTTGAGCCCCCCCCACCCCCGTGCCATTTTGGGGGAAAACCCCAGGATTTTGGGACCGCGGAGTGGGGGGGGGGGCACACACACACACCAGCCTCACCTTGGGGCCAGGTTGCCCTGTTGGAAAAACAAAGAAATAAAGAGAAATTAGAGAAGGGATGGGCTTGGGGGGGGGGGGGGTGGAACACGAGGCGCCTCTGTCCCCAGCTCGGGGGGGGGGGGGGGGTGATGCTCCTGGGGGGGCTGTGGGGCCAAACCGGGGGGCACAGGAGCGCAGGGGCTCCCCCGAAGCAGGAAGAGGGGCGGGGGGGGGGGGGGGGGGGGAAGCAGGCTTGCGTGGTTTGGGGGGGGGGGGGGCAGCTGGCAGGGTTAACCCTTGACACCCCCCCTAGAGGGGGCAGGGAAGGGTTAAAAAAAGGCAACTTTGGGAGTTTGGGGGTTTTGGGGTCACGGCCCTTCCTGGGGGGGGGGGGTTGTGTGTCACTTTTCCATCATTCTGGGTGAATTATCAGAGTTTTGGGGATGGAAACCCCATTTGAACGTCCCTTCTGCCAGGATGCCTTGGGGGGGGGGGAGGGGGGGGTGTCCATGACCACAGTCCCCCCAGCGTCACCCCCTGCACCCCAAACCCATCCATTTTCAACGGATTTTCTATAAAAACACCCCAAAACCCTCCAGGCTTTGAACCCAGCTGCTGTTTGGGGTTAAAAAAAATCATTTTTCCACCCTGGGCTGATTTTTTTTTTAATTTTTTTACGCCCCTGCGGAAGGGAGAGGAGGGGGGGGGGGGGTGGAAGTTGCCTTTTCCCTGGGGCTCCCCATGGATGTTCCCCCCCCTCAAAGCCCATCCACGGCCGGGTAATTTATTTATTGATAAAAAGAGGGAAATAAATAAATTACAAGCGCTGGGCTGGTCAGTGGGACAGGGGCAGCGCTCTCCGAAGGGGATTTTGGGGCTGGAACCTGCTATTTTGGACCAAAAATAATAATTTTTCCACCCTGGGCTGATTTTTTTAATTTTAAAAAATTTTTTACGCCCCTGCGGGAGAGGGGGGGAAGGGGTGGAAGTTGCCTTTTCCCTGGGGCTCCCCATGGATGTTCCCCCCCCTCAAAGCCCATCCACAGCCGGGTAATTTATTTATTGATAAAAAGAGGGAAATAAATAAATTACAAGCGCTGGGCTGGTCAGTGGGACAGGGGCAGCGCTCTCCGAAGGGGATTTTGGGGCTGGAACCTGCTATTTGGGACTAAAAAAAGTAATTTTTCCACCCTGGGCTGATTTTTTTAATTTTTAAAAATTTTTTTACGCCCCTGCGGAAGGGAGAGGAGGGGGGTGGGGGGGGGGGGAAGTTGCCTTTTCCCTGGGGCTCCCCATGGATGTTCCCCCCCCTCAAAGCCCATCCATGGCCGGGTAATTTATTTATTGATAAAAGGAGGGAAATAAATAAATTACAACCGCTGGGCTGGTCAGTGGGACATATGGGGCAGCACTCTCCGAAGGGGATTTCGGGGCTGGGACAATCCCGCAGCTCCTCGCAGATGATTTCGTCGCAGAGGACGGTCCCCGTGTCGCACACGCAGATACGGCACGGCTCCGGCTTCCAGACGTCCTTATCGCTATAGCGCTGCCCGTCCTGCAGGCAGCTGCCTGCTTCGGCTGTGGGGAAAGGTGGGGGGGGGGGGGGGGGGGGGGAGTACGGCGGGGGGGGCGGGGGGGGGAGATGGGGATGGTGTCACACCCCCCTCCCTTTCCCTTCCATCCCTGGTGGCAGTGACCCATGATGGAGGTGGTGGCACTGCCACTGTAATCCATTATGGGGGGACACCCCCCCCCCCTTGCCAAATCCCCGCTTAATTTGGGGGGGGGGAGGAGGAGGAGTGAGGCCCCTCCACCTCCTGGGGGTCCCGGAGCAGCAGGGGGGTGGCTCAGCCTGAAGCAGGGGGGTGTTGTGTGTTCCCCCCCCCCACCCCAATGGCACTGGGTGTCCCCCTGTCTTGGGGGTGCTCAGGGTGTCCCCGCAGCCCCTGCACCTCTCCAGGGGGCCCAGGGTCTGGGCGGGGGGAGGGCTGGTGTCCCCCCCCGAGTTGCCCCAGGGTCCCTGGGATGTGTCCCAGTGTCCCCAGGATGTACCCCAGGGTCCTCAGGAGCGTCCAAGCTGCACCCCAAGGTCTCCAGAGGTGCCCCAAGGTCCCTGGGATGTGGCCCAGTGTCCCCAGGCTGCACCCCAAGGTCCCTTCGAGGTGCCCGGGTGTCCCCAGGCTGCACCTCAGGGTCCCTTCAAGGTGCCTCAAGGTCCCTGGGATGTGGCCCAGTGTCCCCAGGCTCCACCCCAGGGTCCCTTCGAGGTGCCCGGGTGTCCCCAGGCTGCACCTCAGGGTCTCCAGAGGTGCCTCAAGGTCCCTGAGATGTGTCCCAGTGTCCCCAGGCTGCACCCCAGGGTCCCCAGGAGGTGCCCAGGTGTCCCTGGGATGTGCCCTGGTGTCCCCAGGGACCTGGGATGTGCTGCGGTGGCTGCAGGAAATGTCCCCAGGGTCCCCAGAATGTGCCCCAGGATCCCTAGAATGTGCCCTGGTGTCCCCAGGGTCCCTGGGATGTTCCCTGGTGTCCCCAGGGTCTCCAGGCCAGCCCCCAGTGTCCCCAAACCAGTCCCCAAGGTCCCTGGGTTCTGCCCCAGCACCCCCAGGGCTGGACCTCAGTGTCCCCAGGCTGGAACCCCTGTCCCCAGCTGCACCCTGTGTCCCCAAGGGGACCCCATGTCTCAGGCTGGACCCTGCTGTCCCCAAGCTGCCCCCCCCCCATCCCTGGGCTGCTCCCTGCTATCCCAGGGTGTACCCCATGTCCCCAGGCTGTCCCCCACTGTCCCCACATCGTAACCTGCTGTCCCCAAGCTGCACCCCACTGTCCCATCTGTACCCATGGTCCTAATGCTGTCCCCCAGTGTCCCAGGGTGTCCCCCAGTGTCCCACACTGCCCCTCACAGCCCAAACTGTCCTCTCCACTATCCTTAAACTTTCCTCCTCCATCCCACACCCCACTATCCCACGCTGTCCCCCAGTGTCTCCCACTGTCCCCCAGTGTCCCCACGGTGTCCCCCACTCTCCTTGTGCTGTCCCCCAGTGTCTCATGCTGTCCCTCCCTGTCCCATGCCGTCCCCCAGCCTCTGCCCCCCCCCATCCCCGGCTGTGCCCCCCACTACCCTAAAACTTTCCCCATGCACCCCACACTGTCCCCCCTCTATCCCACGTTGTCCCTCAGTGTCCCCATGCTGTCCCTCCCTGTCCCACACTCTCCTCATGCTGTCCCCAGTGTCCCCCTCAACCCACACCGCCCCCCAACTACCTTTAAACTTTCTCCCCTTCCACCTCACGCCCTCCCCCTCCATCCCACACTGTCCCCCTCTGTGCCACGCTGTCCCCCGTGTCCCCACTCTGTCCCCCAGTGTCCCTACGCCGTCACCCTCTCTGTGCTGTCCCCCAGTGTCCCCCTCAACACACAGCGCCCCCCCCAACTACCTTTAAACTTTCCCCCCTTCCATCCCACGCTGTCTCCCTCTGTGCCATGCTGTCCCCCGTGTCCCCACGCCGTCCCCCAGTGTCCCCACGCTGTCCCCCGTGTCCCCACTCTGTCCCCCAGTATCCCCCTCAACCCACACCGCCCCCCAACTACCTTTAAACTTCCCCCCCTCCACCCCACGCTGTCCCCCTCTGTGCCACGCTGTCCCCCGTGTCCCCACGCTGTCCCCCAGTGTCCCCACGCTGTCCCCCAGTGTCCCCACGCCGTCACCCTCTCTGTGCTGTCCCCCAGTGTCCCCCTCAACCCACACCGCCCCCCCAACTACCTTTAAACTTTCCCCCCCTCCACCCCACGCTGTCCCCCTCTGTGCCACGCTGTCCCCCGTGTCCCCACGCTGTCCCCCAGTGTCCCCACGCTGTCCCCCAGTGTCCCCACGCCGTCACCCTCTCTGTGCTGTCCCCCAGTGTCCCCCTCAACCCACACTGCCCCCCAACTACCTTTAAACTTTCCCCCCCTCCACCCCACGCTGTCCCCCTTGTGCCACGCTGTCCCCCAATGTCCCCACGCTGTCCCCCAATGTCCCCACGCTGTCCCCGCGTGTCTCCCTCCACCCCCGTCTCCCCACGAACACACACACATCCCCCCCCCCCCCCTCTTTTCCTTCCCCTCCCGCCATCCCGGAGCTCCGCTCGCGGAGGGGGTCGGGGCTGTGGGGGGGGGGTCGGTACTCACGGAGGTCTCGGTCCTGCGCGGCGACGGCGGCGAGGCAGAGGATGGCGAGGCCGGCGGCGAGGCGGAGCGGGCGGCGGCCGGGCATGGCGAGGCGGCGGAGCCCCTCACCGTGCGTCGGGCCGAGCAGTGCCCGCACCGCCCCGCCGCCGCGTATAAGTCCCGGCGCGGCCCCCCGGGCCGTGTAACCCGAGCCGGGACGGCCCCCCCGACCCTCCTCCGGGACGGCACCGGCGGCCAGGGAGGGCGGGAGGGAGCGGGGAGGGAGAGGGGAAGGAGGGGGGGGACACACGGGGCTGTACCCCCACACACCCCCCCCCCCCAATCACGGCCACCCCCGGGGAGGTGCGGAGGTCGGGGTGTCTCCCCCCCCCCCCCCCAATCACATCCCGGGGGGCCGGGAGTTTGTGACACCCCCCCCCCCCCCTTCCATCCTGGGGGGCTCGGGAAGACTGAGACACCCGCCCCCCCCTTCCCGGCTCATGCCGTCCCTGGGGGGGGGGCTGAGACCCGACCCCCCCCCCCCCCTCCCCCGCCATTCCTTCACCTCCTCCTCGGTCCCCCGGGATGTGAAGGTCCCCCGGGAGGCTGATTTCCCCCTCCTGGGGGGGTCCCTGGAGGCCGAGACACCCCCCCTCCATTCTGGGGGTCTTGCGAAGATTGAGACACACACACCCCCCCCCCATCTCATCCCGTCCTGGGGGTCCCAGGGGGCTGAGACACCCCCCCCCCCCCCCATTCCTTCACATCCCGGGGGACCCGGGGGCTGAATTCCCCCTCCTGGGGGGGGGTCCCTGGGGGCTGAGACACCCCCCCTCCATTCTGGTGGTACTGGGAAGACTGAAACCCCCCCATTTCACCCCATGCCGGAGAGCCCGGGGGACTGAGACACCCCCCCCCTCCATCCTGGAGACCCTGGGGAGCTGATTACCCCCCCCCCACACCCTATTCCGGGGTTCCCTGGGGGAGACTGAGACACCCCCCCCCATCCCGGGGGTCCTGGAGAAGTTGAAACACACCCCCCCCCCCTACACACACAGGGGTGCCAAACCCCTCGGGGGTATCTGCCCCCCCCCCAGTCCCTGCCCCAAATCCCCCTCCCCACCCTGCCCCCCCCCCCCCCCCCAGTCCCTGCTCCAGCCCCTTTTCAGCTCCCCCACCCTGCAGCCCCCCCCATTCTGCCCCAATCCCCCCCCCCATTCATTTTGCCCCCCATTTCTGGGGATTCAGGGGGGACACACAGGATATCGCCCCCAGCACAACGTAGCCCCCCCCCATCATTTCTCTGCCTGGAACTGGGCCCAGGATCATCAACCCCCCCCCCAAAACAGGGGGTGCAAGGAGCAGGGGGGGGGGGGGGGGCAGGACCCAGCCTGACCCCTCCCAAACCCCCTTCCCCCCCCCGGATCCCCCCACCTTAGGGAAGGGGCTCAGGAGGATGGGGGGGGGTCCCCGCACCCCGAGCAGCAGTGAGGGGGGGTACAGTGGGGACTTTTCAGGGGGATTCGGGGGGGACACAGACACAGACACATTTTCCAACCCAGGGCCGAGCTCCAAAGTGGGGGGCTTGGCCCCCCCCGCCACGTGCGCACCCCGGCTCTGCCTGGCCCCTGTGCTTGGGCGCGGGGGGGCTGGGGATGGGCAAAGCAGCCTCCCCCCAGTTGGTGACATCTGGGGTCTGAAGCAAATGAGGGGGGGAACATCCCACCTCTGCCCCCCCCCCCCCCCCCCCCCAAAACGGGGAGGGTGCTGGGTGCTGTCAGGTGATGGTGGGGGCCTGCCCCGGCCTTTAAAAGGGCTTTGGGGCTCCCCCCAGCAGCTCCAGGCTGTCGGGCCCAGGCCCTGCAGGACCCCCCCACACCCCCCAGCTGCTGGGTGGGGGGTCCCTGACAAGGGGGTCCCCAACAAGGGGGGTCCCCACTCACTTCCCTTCCACCCACCACTCACAAATCCCCCGTGAAAATAAATGGGGGGGTTGGTTTGGGGGGGGGGCTTGATGTTGGGGGTTCACAGATCTGGGGGTCAATGCTTGGGGGGGGGAGGGGGGGGGGGGCTCCATCCTGCCCTGGGGGCTGTGTGGGGTTGCGGGGGGGGCTGGGAAGGGGATTGGGGGGGGGGGGGGGGGTGCAGCCCCTGGTCTGGTTGGGGAAGGCTGGAGCTGGGGAGGGGACAGGACCAGGTCAGGATGAAACCAGGGAGGGAGGGGGCTGGGGAGGGTCACGGAGGGACGGATGGACGGACGGATGGACGGACGGATGGATGGACGGATGGATGGATGGATGGACGGACGGACGGACGGATGGACGGACGGACGGACACAGGGCAGGATGGACCTGGGGGCAGCCAGTGGTTGAGGCCAACCCCTCGCCCTGCAGCCACGGGGCATCCCTGCTGCAGCCGACCCCCCCCCCAGCTCCCTCCCATTCCCCCCCAGATCTTCCCCAGCCCCCCCAGATCCTCCCCAGCCCCCCCAGATCCTCCCCACTGCCCCGCAGCCTCCCAGGAGGCCGCTGCGGACAAAGCCCCGTGTGTTACCGGCGCTGCCGCGGGGCACCGACAAACTCGGCCAAAAATAACTCCCCGGGCTGTCGCTGGGACGGCGGCAGCTCCGGCTGAACCCCCCCCGCACCCCCGCAATGAGCAAACCAGGCCCCCCCCCCAATTTATTTTGCACCCCTTTTCCACTTCTGCACCCCAAAATGCTCCGCAGGTGATGGGTGACACACACACACCCGCCCCCTGTTATTTAGGGGATGTGCTCCTGCACTGTGAGTGTCCCCCCCCCCCCGTGCCTCAGTTTCCCCAGTTGGTAAAGGGGAGCAAATCCCACTCCCTGCTGCATCCTGGGGGGGTTTGGGGGGGGTCCCACCGCCGAGCAGGTGGAGGAGCCCGTGCTCAGCCCTTGGCGGCGGGCCGGCGCTGGCCGGGGATCACACCCGGGAGCGGGGCCAGGACCTGGCTCCAGCTGCCGCTTTCCACTGGAAAACGGGGCTGGGAGTAAATAACAACGCGATGGCCGCCCCCCCCCGGCCCCCTCCCCGCTTTTTGGGGGGGTCACCGCCACCACCGGCAGCTCCCCGGTGTGGCAGAGCCCGGCGGAGGAGGGTGATGGATGGAGCATCCCCCCGCGCCCCGTCTCTGGGTGAGGGCAAACGGGGAGAGGGGAGGGGGGGCGGGGCACATTTCTTGGGGTCTCTTTCACCCCCCCCCCCCAAAAAGCACCCAAAGGGGCCGAGGCTCCGCGCGGTTCCCACCGGATCTCCCCGCACCGGCAGGCGTCGAGGCATCGCCCGGCCGGGGCAGGTGGCCCAAAATTGGGATTTTTTTCACCCAAACCTCATCACATAGCGCTGACACCCCCCCTCCAAAAAAAAAAACCACAACTCCATCCTTTTTGCTTTTTGTCCCCCGTTTTTCCAAATCCCGTCTCCGGGCGCTTTCCCGGTTTTCCCCCGTTTCGGGCTCTGGAAAGACGATCAGGGAATCGCAGGGAAACATCCAAGTCAGCTCAGGAATTCGCCGTGGCGGGAGTGGAAGGAATGAGAGCGCCCGGCCTTAACTCTGCCCGCCCCGGGGGCTCCGCCGCCACCGTCACCATCGTCACTGTCACCATCACCACTGTCACTGTCACCATCGTCACCGGGCATCGCCACCACAAGGCCCGAGCTGCCGTCAAATGGGGATGTTCCTGCCCTGATGCTGCTGCCCAAAAGGGATGTCCCCACCCAGGGGGTTTGTCCCCACCCAGGGGGTTTGTCCCCACCCCAATGTCACCCACCTGGGTGAATGTCCTCACCTTGATGGTGGGTGCTGGGGACACTGTCACCACGCTGATGACACCAGCCAGGACGTTCTTCCCAGCTTGATGCCACCATTCTGCCTTGGTGCCACCAGCCATGGGGACTGTCCCTACCCTGATGCCACCAGCCCCAGCCAAGAGATTGTCCCCACCCCGATGCCACCAGCCATGGAGACTGTCCCTACCCTGATGCCACCAGCCAAGAGATTGTCCCCACCCTGATGCCACCAGCCATGGGGACTGTCCCTACCCTGATGCCACCACCCAAGAGATTGTCCCTCCCCTGATGCCACCAGCCATGGGGACTGTCCCTTCCCTGATGCCACCACCCAAGAGATTGTCCCTCCCCTGATGCCACCAGCCATGGGGACTGTCCCTACCCTGATGCCACCAGCCAAGAGATTGTCCCCACCCTGATGCCACCAGCCATGGGGACTGTCCCTACCCTGATGCCACCAGCAAGAGATTGTCCCCACCCTGATGCCACCAGCCATGGGGACTGTCCCTACCCTGATGCCACCAGCCAGGACATTGTCCCCATCCACTCTCCCTACCGAGGGGGATTGTCCCCACCTTGATGCCACCAGCGAAGGGGACTGTCCCCACCCGACGTCACCAACCAGGGCAAGTGTCCCCACCCTGATGCCACCACCCAGGAGCATCACCCGTCCCCATCCCACCGGCATCACTTGGATTTGGGACCAAAGTCTTTCCAGGTGAACGAGGCCTCATTCTCCCCTCCCCCACCCCACATGGCAACTTTTACCCAAAATCCCCCAAACTCACCCCAAAACCCCACCACTCCACTTCGGAATCCCCAAACAGACGCTTCCCCCCCCCCCCCCCCCCCAAAAAAAAAAAAAAAAACAACAATTTTGCTTTTAATTTTCAAACAAGAACTTGAGGCTCAAAACCACCTGGGGAGGAGATGGGGAAATCCAGACGCTGGGCCTCATTTTGCCCCATTTCAGCCCCATTTCTCCCCATTTTTTGGAGATCTCCCAAAACACCCTCAATCCCATAAAAATAGACTCAAACCAGAGGGATTTCCTCACCCGCTGGCCCCAACACACGCTCTGCTCTTTGCTTTATGGGGCAAGCAGGGATGACACCCACCGCCCCCCAACTTATTTTTTTTCTTTAAAAAGAGCATTTTTCAGTAAAAGAGGGGAAAAAAAAATTAAAATGCCATTTTTCGACGCTGGTACCTCCCCTTAACCTCAGACCTTCCCCCAAATATTTCCCCTGGCCGGCATGGGAACGGGGAGCAGAAAGGAGCTTTGTCCCCCCAGCTGCGGCTGCGTGGCCAGAAAAAGGACTTTTTTTTTTTTTTTTTTTAATTTTTTTTTTTCCCCTCCTCACTTGTTGCTCTTTAATTTTATATTTTTAATATCAGGCTGGGTGTAGCGGGTGGGTGGGGGATGCTGAATCCCCCCAAAATAGGGTTTGAATCAGTCTGGGGAACGGGGCGGGGGGGGGACACACACACTCAACATCCCACCAGCAGCCCCATTTTAGGTCAATTTGCCCCCAAAAAAGCTGCTTTTGGGGACACCCAGGACGAGACGGCGTCACCCCCACAAGCTCCCAACCACCTTTAGGGTCAATAAACACCCAGGATCCCCCCCCCGGGATCCCCAATCCCCCCCCTCAATCCCTTCTCCAGCTGGGAATCCACCCCCAGCTTCTTTCCCAGCTGATCCGGATTCACTCAAAGCTCCAAAAAAGGCTTTTTTCCCCCCATTTTTTTTGGGGGGGGGGGGGGAATTATCACACACAGCCCCTTTGTCCACTGAATTCCCCCTCCAAGGGGCTCTTCTGCCCCCGGCCCCCATGGAAAGGTGGGAGCGGGGGGGGGGGGGGAGACGCCGGCATTTTTGTGAGATGATGTCAAATAATTCGCCCTCGTTCAGGCCCCCCGAACCCGGCCTCTTCCTCCTCCTCCTCCTCCTCCTCCTCCTCCTCCTCCTCCTCCTCCTCCTCGCGGAGTTTGGGATGAAAAGGCGACTCTTTGGGAAGGTAGAGCCGCACAAAGGGCCCCTTTGAGCCTCCGACTCAGAGCCTCCTCGGAGGCGGGGGGGGGCGGGGGAGTTTTGAGGGCGATCGTGGTGATTTTGGGTTGGTTTTTTTTTTTTTGGGGGGGGGGCGGAATTCACACCCTCGTGCCCCACATTTAGCTGGGGGGCGGGGGGGGGGCGGTGTGTTCTGCGCCCTAAAACTGCGGCGTTTTGCCCCAAAGGCGAGGGGTTGGGAGGAGCACCCCGAATCGCAGCCATTCAATGCGCGCCCCCCCCCCCCCCCCCGCCTTTTAGGGGGCATCAGCCCCTCAAAATGTTTGGAGCAGCCCAAGAAAAAGGGGGTGAAGCTGCCCGCCCCCCCCCACCCCCCCAGCACAACCCTTGTACAAGACATCAGAGAATCCCAGGGTAAAACCAGTTTCAGGGTGGGAAAACCCCCAACTTTGGGGTAACAAGAGCCCCCAAAATTCTTTGTAGGCTGGGTGGGGGGTGGGTAGTTCTCCCCCCCCCCCCAAAAAAAAAAAAAAAAAAAGGCAGAAAGCTGCGGGCATCAGCGCCAGGGCTGGGGGGGGGCGTGGGGGGGGTGGGGGGGCACTGGCAGGCGCGCGCCCCCGCTAATGAGAGCCGCGATTATCCAAATTAATGAGGGCTGGAAAGAGGCCGGCGACATTTGGGGGGGGGGGGTGGGGGGTGGGGGGGGGCTGAGGTGTCGCGGGGGGTTGGCGGGCCGGATAACACCGTCCCGGCGCGGGAGCGTCCGCTGCCCCTCAGCTTTGGGGCCAAATCCTGTAAATTTGGGGCAGGTGATGCAAAAAGGGTTATTTTTATTAGTCTGATGATGGACGCGGCCTCGATGCTCCGTTATTGGGGTGCGAATAAAAAGAGGGGGGGGGGATATCACGGGCTGTCCCGTCACCCCGTGCTGGGGATGCTCTGCCACCGCCATCCCCGTCTGTCCCCATCCCTGTCCCCTGACAGCGGGGCCGAGCGCCCTTAAAAAAAAAAAAAAAAAGGCAAAATAAAGGTGAAACTTCAAATTTGGGGAGTTCAGGGTCCCCAAAAGCGGAGCCCAACGGTGGCAGCGGCCACGGGGCCTGGAGGGGAACGGAGGGTGTTTCGGGAGCTATAAATACCTCGCGGCCGCCGCCGCCGCCCGCTTGAGGTTAAATAAACCACCAGAAATAGAAACCCCGATTCCAGCCCCGGTTATCTCCTCTGCTGCCGGATCCAGCCCCGGGGGTCCGACCCCTCTCTGAGCTTGTTGCCCCCCCAAATCGCCCACTTGAACACCACCCCCCCCCCCAGGTCGGTGCTTGATGCTGTATCTCTACAAGGGGCTGGTTTGGGGGGGGCTGGTTGAGATATGGGGGTCACTGGCTGCTGGGGGGGGGGAGCACATCCCCAACCTCCATCTTCTGGGGGCTCACAGCACCCTAACGCTCATCTCTGCTGCAACACCCCCCCCCCCGCCGCTTTATCCATCCCAAACCCAAAAGTCTCCATCCTAAACCCAAAAGGTGACCCCCAAAACACACCCCAAATCCGGGCAGGGCTGAGCGCTCTCAGGGTACAACCCCCAGTCCTGGGATCGGGGACACCCCCAGCACCCCCCAAAATGACTCCAGCTCCTAAGCCCAACGTGCAGGAAGGGGTTTTCACCCCCTTTTTCCCTGCTGGAGTAAAGGGGGGGGGGAATAGTGAGCGATTCAGCATCCTTTGATGGTGGGAACCCCCCCCCCCCCCCCCAAATCCACCTATTTGGGGTGGCAGGGAGCCAGGGCCCCAAGCGCTGCCCCGCGGCGTCCTCCAGCCGGCACAAAGCCGCCCTCTGTGTCCCCGGCCGGAGGATGCCGGAAAAAAAAAAGGGAAAAAAAAAAAAAATTAAATAAATCAGGAAAAAAAAAAAAACCCTAAAAGCAACGTTTCTTACAGGGGCTGGCTCGAGGGTCCCGCGGCTTGAACGGAGACCGGGCTCGGGGCAGGATGGGGCCGTGAGGGGGGGGGGGTGTTGGGGTTTTTTTTTTTTTTTTTGGAAAGGGAGCGGAAAAAAAAGCAGCGGGGTCGCGAGGCCTAATGAGGCGCCGGGGCTGGAGGGATTAGCGGGGTGTGGGGGGATTTGTGGGGGGACCCTGGCTGGGCAGCGGGGGGGCCGGGGCTGGGCAGGGCCCGTCGTTAGGAGAAATTACGATCAGGAGTGTCGTGGAGTGTGCAGCCCCCCCCCCGCCCCCGTCCCGCGACTTGTCCGGTTTGGGGATCAAAAATGGCGCCGCGGTGGTATTTGGGGGGGACGGTGACATATTGAGGGACAGTTTCCCTGCACCACCCCCCCCCCCCCCCCTCCAGCTGCTGGAAATTGGGGGGCAAGAGGGGAAACTGAGTCACGCCGCGGGGTCGGGGGGCTCCAGGCTGAGCCGGTGGTGCTGGCCGGGCCGAATCCTGCACCCCCCCGGTGCTGAGCTGTGCGGTCCCCAGCTGCGGCGGAGGGGGGGGATTTGGGGATCCCAGGCTGTGGGGGACAGAGAGGGGGGGGGTCCCCAAATCTTCCCCTCAAGCGAATCCGGAGCTCCAGGAAATCAACAACATGGGGGGGGGACAAGAGGGATGTTGGGATTAACCCCCCGCCACGTCCCTAAATGCCAAGAATTGGACCCAAAGCAGGGCCCCAAAGCCTCGAGCACCCCCACATGGTGGGGGGGGGGGGGACACGGGACACCCCAAAAGCACCCAGAGCACGGATGGAAACCCCCTCCCCAGCCATTTTCAGGGCGCGGGTCTGACGCACCCCTGCGGCGTCGGCCCCGGGTTTTGGGGCATCTCCCCCTGGTTTTGGGGGTACAAGGGGCCACAACCCAGAGATGTCCCCTCTGTGTGTGTGTGTCCCCCTCAATCCACCCTGGCACAAGGGCGTCTGTGTCCCCACCGGCCGTAAATCTGGGACTCGGCTTTATAAGAACTCGCCTAATTATTTCGCCGGAGCGCCGGCAGCGGCCGGGCTGGACAAAGTTTACCCAACAATGCGGATGCCAATCGCAACACGCGGCCGCTCGCTGCAGCCCACAAAGGGCATTTTTGTCCCAAACGGCTTTTTTTTTTTTTTTTTTTTTTCATAGCAGCCGTGATGGATTCAGCATCGAGGGGGTGGGAAATGGAGCGACGCTTGTCACCGTGTCCTGCGCCCGGGCGAGCTCAGGGTTGAGTGAGGGGTGTTGGGGGGGGATGAGCTTTGCCGAGGGAATTGGGGGGGGGTGATGAGGATTTCCTGGGGTTGGGAAGATCAGGATCCACGCTTAGGCAGGAAGATTCCCAGCGGTTCCTCCCCCCCCTCCCCGGGCCCTCAACCGGACGTCGAGCTGCTCCAGGCGCGGCCGAGGGACAGACGGTGGCACCCACCCGTCACCGTGAGGGGCCTGTGGGTGCCGGGAGCCGCCGGCCGGGTCCTGCCCTTCGCTCAAGGGACTCGGGGCTGGGGTGGGAGGGGGGGGGGCGCAGACCCCAAAAACGGCCGCAGGCAGAGTTGGGCTGGACGCTGCACCCCTGGGCCAAGCCGCGGTGAAAACGCAAAGGGGAAAGCAGAGCCCCCTCCTATGGAATGGGAGGAACCCCCCGGCTCGGGGGGGTCCCATCGCCCACGGAGAGAAGCTCCCCCACCCCAGAAGGCGCCATTTGGGCTAGGAAGCCCAGAAAGAGGTGGCCCAACAGCCCAAGAGATGGTCCTGGCCCATCCTCGCTCTACACCGAGAGCCGGAGATCATTTATTTACCCGCTAAACGCAGCAGGAAGCCCGAAGTTCTCCATCGAGGCATCGAATCGAGGTGACCCCGAGCGCCTCTCGGCCACGGCCTCGCTCCCCGCTCGGATCCAACGGCTCCGGGTCCGTATCGGAGCCGCTCGGCCCCGGCCGGAGGCAACGCTGGAACCTGTCGGGGAAACCAGCGGGGCCGGGGACATCCCAGGGAGCTGAGAAAAAGGGACAACTGTGAATTTTCAGCGGATAAAACTCTTTTTTTTTTTGTCCTTTTGGGAACGCAGAACTAAGAGCAGGAGGGAAGGATGGAGAAGGGCCCTCGGGGCAGAAGGGACCAGGAGAAAAAAAAAAAAAAAAAAAGACACAAACCCGACTCTTTTTGGCAATAACGTGGGGAGGTTTTTAGGCTCAACCACGCTCGTGCGTGGGAGCGGAGCGGGGAGCATCACCCCGAAACTCGGCAGCAGCCGGAGAAGCACCGGGTCCGCGTCCCGCAGCGCCACGCCGCGAGATTTTGCGAGAAGCCCCCAGCAAACCCCCTCCCCGGTGGGAGAGGGAGGCCCCGGGGAGATGCAAATCACCCCACGGGGAGTGGGGGGGGCTCGGTGGAGACACCCGAGGTGGAAAATAGAGAGAGTAGGGCAGGTAATTCCCGACTTCGAGGCACAGCTCTGGGAGCAGATGAATGGAGCATTGAGCCCTGGGGTGGGAGACAGCGCCGTGGGTATTTACAGAAGCCACGTGTGTGTTTGTGAGGAATGTCAGAGACGCTAATAACTGGCTCTTTGGAAATATCAGGCAAAAATCTTGCTCATGTCTAGGAATAAGGATACAGGAAGGAGGAAAAAGTCAATATGACCTGAAAATCCCCAGACTGGGATGGCCAGGCCGGCTGGGCAATATGATTTATTCTATTAATAAGCCAGAAAGAAGGGCAGGAATAAATGCTGAATGCATTTTTGGTGGCCGCAGAGGGCTGGGAGCCGCGCGGCCGGGGAGGGGGTGTGAGCCTCTTCGGGGTACCAGCGCAGCCGAGGCACAAGCCGTCTTTGACGGGGCCATTTTCTCCCTGGCTTTTTTGGGAGCCAAGGAAAACACGGGCCTTGTTGATTTTTGTTCCTGGGACATTGTAAGGGGCTCTTTCAGCCCAGAACTACTGTTCAGAGCGGGGCGGCGGGGGCTGGAAGCTGGGTGGGGAGGGACGAAGCCCTAAAGCAGGTTACTGGGACGGGCTCCCCGTTCCCAACTCACCAGCTCCAGAAAGCACCAAAATCAGAGGCGGTAACACGCAGCGCGCGACCGTAGAGGCCTTTTAACTCCGGCTCGCAGCAGCTCTGGCTCCTTCCTCCATCAAATCGGGCTAAAACACCTCCGTATCGTGAGCGCCTGAGCCTGCCGAGAGTGATTTATTTTAACTAGAGGGTGAATTACACAAAACAGCCTTCCCTGAGCAAGGGCTGCTCACCAACAGCGACGCTCCGGCTCCTGGTGCAGGGATACAGCTCACAGGTGGTTTATTTAACTCCGAATCACGACACGCGCACAAAAAGAGAAAAGATACAAAGATACGTTACTTTTTTTTTTTTTTTTCCTCAGATCTTTACTTGCAGTAAAAGATAGAAAAAGGTAGTAAATGAACTTGGTATAAAACACACGGAGGGGAGAGGGAACGGGTACAAACCATCCTACAAAGAACACAACGTGGCGGGAGCAAGGGCTGAAAGGGAGAAATTTTGTACAAAACTACTGCTTACAGGTAGAGAAAAATGTATAAAATATCCCTATCTGGAGACAAAAATACAAAAGTGGACATTCTTTCATTCTTTACTTATACTTAAAAAGGTTATGTACATGAGAGAAAAGCAGGTTCAGCAGCTTGGGAAGCTCATCAAACACTCGCCGCTTCCTCCCACATCGCACTTGAGAATAAATTAAACCAGTTGAAAGCATCAGCACGGCCCCAGAGACCCTCCGGAGAGCCCAGAGGAGCGAGCGCTCGGGGTAAAACGTTCAGAAGCGTCGGGGCATCCCCCAAAATCCCCGTTTTTTGGAAAGGTTTCTGCGCTTCTGAGTATTTTACTTCTGCCCCTGTGAGCGATGGGGACGCGCAGCTCGTCCTGACGGCTCCCGGGAGTCGCGCGCTGGATGGACTCGGAGGTACCTTTGGAAGCGCTTCTCGACAGGACGCCGGTGCCTGGCCTCCAACGCGACCTTTGACCTTGCGTCAGCCTTTATCCCCAAGCAAAACATGTGCAAAATATCACAGAGAGAGAGGAGCGATTCATTGCGCTCAGCTGGGGCCCTCCGCGCAAGGACAAAGGTGGCAAGAAGCCGCAGCCCCGGCTCCTGTGAGGAGGCAAAGCCAGGGCAGGCTGAAAAAAAAAAAAAAAAACACCAACCAAAAAACCAACCCAACCCCAACGCACACGCAGACTTTGTTCTTTGTCACTCCGGAAAAACGTTTGGAAAATATATACAAAACAATTCAACGGCGCCATCGGCTCTACTCTAGTTTTGTACCTGAATTTCCGTGAGCGGTTGATGTTAAAGAACTGGGAGACCAGAAAAACGACTCCACCACAGCGGCATTTAACAAGTTGATTTCAGAGTTCCCCGGCTCCCGCCTGCCACCCTCGAGGGATGCCCGACCTGCCTCCAGCCCCCCAGAACCCGCAGCCAGGCTGGGCCGAGAACTGAGGGTGCTGGGTTTTAATCTTAGGTGGTAAGTTTGTGATGGGTGTGAAAACGCTGGCTTTGAGGACAGAGGGGAGAGCAGAGGACGCAGCAAAAAATGTTCCTCTACACGCAAACCCTCCCTCCATCCACCCCCAAACAGGCTTTTGCCCACCCGACTTCGAGCTCTCCCAGCGCGCGGAGCATCCGGGCCCACCGAAGCGCCTCCCCCCTTCCCTCCCAGAATCACGCCGTCAGCTCAAAGCTGGCAGCAAGAGCTGCAAAAAGCAGGAAAAAAAAAAATTCTGTGAATGTCCGAAGCTGCCCCCTCAAGTCTCAGCACCTGAAATTGCTTGTAAAAATAGGTCTTGAAATACAAAAAAAAAAAAAAAAGGGGGAAAAAAAAAAAAAAAGGCAAGTGTGCTTCTGAACATTTCTATTGCGCGTTGGTCCGTGAATGGTGTTTTATCAAAAATATGATACAGAGTTTGTTCGCTGTGTCTTTGAGTGAAGCCCTGGGCAGGTCCGCGCCCGCCGCGGCTCAGGGCAAATCCGGGCACTTCTGATCCAACCTCGCAAGGAAGCGGCTGTCGGGCACAGCGTCATCATAACAGCTTGCGGTGAAGGATTTCCCAGGCCATTCGCTTTCGGAAATAGGGCATGTGTTGCTTTGGGGTGGGAGGGGAAGGAAGAGAGAGAAGAGAAAGAAAAACGTCCATCAGCGTGTCTGGGCCGTTTATCGAGCAGCCACGCTGCTGGGGCAGCTTCTTCAGTGGTGCCTTTCTTGGGGGCGGGCGGGGGGGGGGGAAATTTTCTTTTTGATTATTGAAAACAGGAGAGCGGATGAGATCGAGGTAATAACGTGACTCTGATGGTGTATATTCTCTAATAATTAGAAGGAAAATATTCACGCGTGGGATGTTCCGTGGAGGCCGACAACGTTAAATAACACTGAAATTCCCTGGGATTCGGGCTACGACGTCCCATTTCCAGTCCTGTTATGGGTTTGTGAGCTCTCCCCAGCTGCAGCGGGGATGGATTTGAGCACAAGAGAAGACCCAGGGATGGTTTTAGAGGAACAGTTTTGCGTGGTGTAAAGAACTGCCGCAGCACCTTGGGGCAGCTCTACCCCAGGGAGGAGCAGGATGATCCCCGCGCGGGCTGGGGGCACTTTAAACCCCCAGAGAAGGAAGGAAAGGGCGTTTGGAAGAGTGAGAATAGGCACAGAGAAGGGCCACGTGCCCGTCTCTCCCCAAGCACGAGGGGCAGGCCAGGGCGGGGTGTACCTGAGTGAAGTTGATGGGCTTGTCTTTGGTGATGCAGTCGGCGTATTTGCAGGCAAACATCCCGCAGTCGCTGCCGTTCATCTGCTGCGGGATTTCCTTTAACAAAAAGGACATGAAAATCAAATGTCATTTCCAGAGGAGCTGGTCCCCGCTTGACAGCTTCTAAGGATGGAGAGTTCCAAGCAAAGGAACCTCTCTCAAACGAGGCAGGTCAGCAGGAATCCCAGAATCATCCGGGTTGGAAAAGCCCTTGAAGCTCCTCCAGCCCCACCATGAACCTCCCCCTGACCGTTCCCAACTCCACCAGATCCCTCAGCGCTGGCTCAACCCGACTCTTCAACCCCTCCAGGGATGGGGACTCCCCCCCTGCCCTGGGCAGCCCATTCCAACGCCCAACAGCCCCTTCTGCAAAGAAATCCTTCCTAAGAGCCAGTCTGACCCTGCCCTGGCGCAGCTTGAGGCCATTCCCTCTTGGCCTGCCGCTGGCTCCTTGGCTCAAGAGACTCCTCCCCCCTCTCTGCACCCTCCTTTCAGGGAGTTGCAGAGGGCCAGGAGGTCTCCCCTCAGCCTCCTCTTCTCCACACTAAACCCCCCCAGGTCCCTCAGCCGCTCCCCATCAGACCTGTGCTCCAGACCCTGCACCAGCTCCGTTGCCCTTCTCTGGACACGCTCGAGTCATTCAAGGGCCTTTTTGGGGTGAGGGGCCCAAAACTGAACCCACTCATCGAGGGGCGGCCTCACCAGTGCCCAGCACAGGGGTCAGATCCCTTCCCTGTCCCTGCTGGCCATGCTGGTGCTGGTACAAGCCCCAGTGGCCTTCTTGGCCACCTGGGCACACTGCTGGCTCATTACCAATCCCCCCCAGGTCCCTCTCTGACCGGCAGCTCTCCAGCCACTCCTCCCCAGGCCTGGAGCGCTGCTGGGGGTTGTTGTGGCCCAAGGGCAGCACCCGGCATTTGCCCTTAGTGAAACTCCCCCAGCTGGGCTCAGCCCATCGCTCCAGCCTGCCCAGGTCTCTCTGCAGACCCTCCCCACCCTCGAGCAGACCAACACCCCCACCCAACTGGGTGTCGTCTGCAAACTGACTGAGGGGGCACTCGATCCCCTCGTCCAGAGCATCAATGAAGATGTGAAACAGGAGTGGCCCCAAAACTGAGGTGGCGCTGGGGCACCCCCAGCTCAGGAAATCCCCCCTCCTTCCACCTAGGGCTGGACGGGAATCTACCACTGAAGATCTGGGATTTGGTCACCACCGAGAGTCACCACGAGAACGTGGCCGTTGGGAAAACCAGGAAAGGTGCTTCTGGGTCAAGAACAAAAGGGCCAAGAGAAACCCCTTCTCCAAACCTCTGACTGCACGAACCTACCTGACTCTTCTTACTCAGCAACGACCAGCCATTCGTGTCGAACTCTTTCCTTTTCTTGTCAAGACTTTCCTGTTTTAAGTATTGCCTGTAGGAATAAGAGAACAAAGAAAGCTTACTTAGAGGGACGGGGGAAACCAGCCAGGACACTATATGTCAGTTTACCTAAGATGTCCTCTGCCATGTTTGCAGAATTAATGCAAAATGGAAGTCCAATATTTTCGTCTCAGTATTGGCCATTTTCAAAAGGGCTCTATAGACCCGGGCTTTGAGGCAGTCAAAAGAAGGACCAAGCAGAACTTAAAAACTCATCCAAAAAAAGTACCTGCCAAGCAGAGAGTCAAAACCACAAATAAACCAGCGAGAACAAATCTAATTCATCAGAGAGTGACTCACGGCAGAGAAAAACTCAGCAGCCACGGGGCTGCCTCAACGGGCCCCTGCAAGCGGAGCGTTATCCTCGAGGGGAGACCCGAGAGCTGAACTCCGGCTGGGACGGTGCCTCTAGTCTGTTGAGGATTTTACTTAGCATAAAGGAGTAAATTTGTCAAAAGTAACAGCACCCCAGCAGCTCTGGAACAATCGCCCTGTGTGTAAAGCATCAAAAAAACCCACCACGAAGCTCCTCTCCAGGCTGGTGGCGGGTTCAGCTCGCTGGCAGATGTTCTCCTGGAGCTCTTCTCCCAGGTTTCCCTTCCTCACCTGATTTAATTTCTTCTTCCCACAGCAGAGGACAGATGGCAAGTGCTTTCAAGGAGGGGGAAAGTAGGGAAGATGACCCTGATTTTCTCAAATAAGGTCCAAGGCTTGGGGATGGAGGGGAGGCAGCCCCGGGAAAAGCCACCAAAGTCCCCTCCGAGATGCTGCTGCAGGGACCGAGTCAGGCGGGAGCACAAGTGGGAGAAGGAGCCGGCCGTGGTGGTGGGTGCCAAATACTTCTCACAAGCCTTCAGCAGAGGGAGAAGAGCTGCAGAGCCAGGCCCATTCCAGTTCCTAGAACCGGAGAACAAGGAAAGCTCACAGGTACTGGCCCATCTCCTCTGCCCAAAGAGGCTTCCACCAGTTTGGCCTAAATTATAGCGCCAGAAGAACAGAGAATTGGGATTTTTCTTCCTGCTTCCTTGCAAAAGTTTAGAAACTCTACCAAGACCACGCCCAAAGCATGTCCAAGCAACTGCCACGCACTTTTCCTTTGCAGATACGAACACCCTGAACCATTCCCTTCACTGGGAAGGACGGAAACGGGAGTTCAGGAAGGGCGCAGACGTACAGGTGGACTAGAAGGAGCCCACGGAGACGAGGAGATGGGCCCAAGATGTTCTTAATGGCCCTAAAGAAGCCCCTCTCTGCTGGCTGCCACAGTCATTAAGTGACATTCAGCTCTGCAGACACCTTCTGCTCATCTCAGTTACCAAAAGGACCGGGAAGATCTACAGAAACCATCTCCTTCGCGTTTGGCACCTTCTCAAAACAGCCCGAGGAGCCCTCTCAGTGTCGTGGCTGCGATCAGAAAGTTTGGAAAGGAAAAGCAAGGGATTAGATGCTGCTGGCTCCAACGGAGAGGTCAAGAGAGCATCTGGCACGGAGAGGGAGGGAGGTTTGGCCGCCAACGCGGGGAGATGTGCCATCTTTCGGAAATCTGATCCACAAAGACTTGGCTAAATCGCATCTTGCTGTTAGCAAACGCTGAAACGCGATGGGAGAAGGGGGTGACGCGACCCGCACGCAAGCCCAAAAGATCTAAGGTCGAACTTGCTGCCTTGGTGCCAGTCAGGGGATTCTCTCCATCATAACTCCAAAGAATTACCCAAAGAAAAACTCTTCTGGGCTGAAGAGTCGCTGAAACACCCAGGGGCCGCTGAACAAAGTACTCAAAGCGGCAGCAGGACGACCCAGCAGCCTCAGAACACGAAGCCAGCCCCTTCCTAGAGACCGTGTCTCTAAAAAACAGCCAGAAAGATGTTTTGCTGGATGTAAAAGCGTCGTTGAGGGGGAATCTCCCTCCTGGCAGTCCCCCGAGAGCAGATCAGGTCCAGACAAGCGTTTTCTATCAGCCTTCATTAGCTGGACGCACGCACCCAGCCCAGTCCCCCAGCACTGGGGCTGCCAGCGACGCCTGTAATTGCTCTTGGGAAGCTCTTGGCTGCTTTAACTCGGCTGCAGTTTGGACAAGACAAGATCAGCAGGGGGTAAATCTCAGGGAAAAAAAAAAAACAAAAAACACCACAACTTTCACCAAGCACGAGAAGTCTCCATATCTCATCTCCAAAAATAAAACCTAACAAGTGGAGAAGAAACTCCTTGCAACGGGTTCAAAATGAGGTGAGCTGAGCCTCCAGCACGGCGGCTGGAGGGAGGGAGCAGACTGCACCACAGCACAAACACGGTGACAACGTTAATTAATTAACGGCCTCGACCGCAATTAAAAAAAGAAAAAAAAAAAATCCTGGCAATTACTGCCTACTGCAGAACCCACTCGAATCCTCAGCTAAAAAAAGAGCAGCAGCAGCACCCAGCCCACTCTGTTGTGCACGGTAGAGACGGGGAGCGATAAATAAAAGGATGCATCAGAGTAGGAACGGGGACAGGCGACGGCTCCGCGCAGACGGAGCGGGGGCAGAGGGAGGACGCCGGCGCGAGACTCGTCTGGCAGCCGGGGAAGACACCGGGGAAGTTTAAACGGGGCCGGAGCTTCAGTGAACGAAGCGACCGAGCGGCTTCGGCGCGTCCGGTTTTATCTGCGACCACCACGAGTCACACACACACACAACGCCCGACACACGCGCAGCAGCCTGGGGATTTTGAGTTGTTTTCTAGAAAAGGAAGGAAATAAGCCACTAGGCGCAGTCTGAGCTAACTGGGACCGTCCTCTGGGTGGTTTTCTAAAAGCAGCCTCCAGGGATCTACACGGGGATCAGCGAACAGACACGTCTGTGAGAAACGCAGCACCGGTCCTGCCTAGGAAACAGCCTGACCCACCTTTTGGGGCAGAACTGAAAGAAAACGCCTTGACTTCAAATCGTGAGACAACTCCAGGAGGCAGAACTTAGCAAACTTTGTCAGGATCTCAAGGAGAAAAAGCTTGACACAATCTTGAAGCAGAATTACACACCCGAGATGCCCCGTCAGACCCTGCAGGCTTTCCATCTCGTTTTCCTAAATCTGAAAAGGGATTATTTTGCCTTCTACAGCGCTTACACACGCAAAAAAAACCTGCCCAGGTGCCTCAGGGAATCGTTGAAATCAACTCCACGGCGTCCTGCTAAATGTCTAAGAGCCTCGTAGTAACGGGCGTGTAAAGGGAAGTGTTTCAAGCGCTGCTGCTAGCAGGGTAAGAAGATTTCACAGGCATGAGATGCTTTGTGCACTCCATCCCCTAAGCCTTAGTACACTAGAACCAAGTTTTTACACTAGAATCAAGTTTTTAGCTAATTTTAACAGGTTGGTTTATGTCCGCTCCAACACACAGACCCTTCCAGCAGAGCTGAGGTACCGAGTACCGTGTTTCCCAATGAGAAACCGAAAAAAAAAAAAAAAAAAAAACAAAAAAATAGCGGCAGCTTTGTTAAAAATCCTCTCCAGGTCTCACACCCAAGCGGTGTGAAAGCCCAGACGCTGAAACAAAGCACGGCAGCCACCAAACCACCAACATCCGTGGGCCCTACTCACTCCTTGCCTGGCCAGTGGCTCTTTATTTACTCCGTTACCTTCCCTGTGCCTCAGTTTCCCTCCTCTGGGAAGCCTGGCCAACGGTACGACACTCACCACCTTTAGGAAGCTCTAACGATTGAAAGCATGAAAGGGTCACTAACCATGAATAGGACCTCCGTCCCTTCTTCCCGGTGTGATCCTCCCACTGCATTCAACCAATAAAAGCCTCCTAAAAGGAAACAGAGGGAAAACAATTACGTCCAGGGCAACAGCGACCTGAAATCCCGGCTCTCTACCGCTCACCCTGCGTGGCCAAAACACTCTGTATCCTCTGGCACTCTCTAGCACCAGTTTGGGGACCTGCTTCCTCGTCCCAGACCCCTAAACGAACCACGGGCAGGACTCCTGGGTCCCCCTCTCACCTCCCAGGTGCTTCATTTCACCAGACGTCTGTGCATTCTTCCTTGGAATCAAAAAAATTCCGGCTGGAAGGAACTGATTTCACCCCGACTATCCCTGCCCCAAGGCAGGCCAGCTCTGCTCGCACCCTTCCCCAACACGGAGGCAGAAGCCACAGCAAAACTAAGAGACGCTGCCCTGAGCCATTTCCAAAGATTTTATACTTTTCCTTTTGATCAACATCACAGAACAGCGTGGAAAAAAAAAAAAAAACAAACAGCTATTTTTAAACAGTTATTTAAACAAATAACCGCGGTGCCCGCAGACTGCAAAGCACCTGAACTGGAAAACAAAGGTGCTAAATGGGCTGGAAATGGCATTTGTCTGCTGTCTGTCTTTATCATTATTCACATTCCTTGACTGAATGGGTGACACCTCCGCTGACACGCTCAACCTCCTGCCAGAAAACTCAGGATCAGATTCCCAAGTCACATCGGAGCGAAGCCGAGACGAGAAACAGAACCGAGGGCCGACCCGGGGTCAACGCCGGAGTGACAGGGGAGCTGGCGACGGCGTTTCCTGAAGCACTTTGCAATCTGATTTGTATCGAGCCCGACGGCCCTACGTGACCTTCGAAACGAGGGGGGTTCTCACCCCTGCCCAGGGAGGAGCTCAGTTTTAATCGTGCTCCATTCAGGAGCGGCTTCCCAATATGGGGAAACAGTTCTGGATTTGACATGCGAGCACCTTTCTTCTGCAACAGCTCGGAGAGGAGGCAGCCAGCTCTGCTCCCTCCCAGGGCATCGCTCAGGATGGGGAAACCAAGAGCTCGTCTGTGGTTTGAACGTGGGAAGAACAAATTTAAGCCAGCTGATGGCACGGTCGGCACAGAAGAGACCCCTGCAAACCTTTATCCGTGATGCAAGAGACGCTCCCACACCCGACATCTCCCGCCACGCTCTCCAGAATCAACTTCTTGAAACAAAGGGCCAAGCTATGGAGCTGAGCTTTGGCAGAGGCAGGAAAAGCTCCCACCTGGAGGAAGGGGCCAGGAGACGCCGTTTCTTCAAGCAGGCAAGGGAAGGACCCCACCCCTCAGGGTCTGAGAAGCTGTTTTCCTCCTGAGATGATGCCCAAGAGGACTCTGCAGGAGTCCTTGGAGGACTTGGACCAGTCCGAGAGGACCAAGAGTGGTAAAGCCCGGTGTCCTGAAGAGAACAGGTCTGAAACCTGTCCCTGCCCACGAAAAATCACACCAGCCTCACTGACAGATCTTCTGGGAAGAGGTGAAGACAAGGCATCGGGACTCTCGTGGACTGTACCTGCGGATCGCGTCCACAACGGGTGGTGAAGCACCAAGTGTGAAAACCAGGACGTTCCTCTGAATCCTCCTTTCGGGACCCAGGAGGGGACTGTGCCCACGGAAGGGCTGTCGCTTCCAGAGCGAGCTAAGAAGCTGGTTTTTAAACAGGCACAACTCAAAGAAGCGTTACTCACAACAGTATCCTGCAGGCTTCGCTGTTTATTCCACCCATGGAGTCGTAATAGGTGATGGTTTTTTTCCTGAAGTCTACAACCTACACAAAGAGAGATCCGTTAGTAAGGCACGACACCAGGAGCTCATCGTGTGTCCTGATGCTCTGCCAACAGAAAGAAGTTTGGACCATTTCACAGCAGAGAAGGATTTTAGGGGACTTCCAGCACCCTTCACAGAATCCCAGAATCATCCAGGTTGGAAAAGACCTTGAAGATCCTCCAGTCCAACCATTGACCTCCCCCTGACCGTTCCCAACTCCACCAGATCCCTCAGCGCTGGCTCAACCCGACTCTTCAACCCCTCCAGGGATGGGGACTCCCCCCCTGCCCTGGGCAGCCCATTCCAACGCCCAACAGCCCCTTCTGCAAAGAAATCCTTCCTAAGAGCCAGTCTGACCCTGCCCTGGCACAGCTTGAGGCCATTCCCTCTTGGCCTGCCGCTGGCTCCTTGGCTCCAGAGACTCCTCCCCCCTCTCTGCACCCTCCTTTCAGGGAGTTGCAGAGGGCCAGGAGGTCTCCCCTCAGCCTCCTCTTCTCCACACTAAACCCCCCCAGTTCCCTCAGCCGCTCCCCATCAGACCTGTGCTCCAGACCCTGCACCAGCTCCGTTGCCCTTCTTGGTACAACCCTTCCCAAAATCCCCCCTTGCTGCCGTGTTATTTCCCCCACTCAAATCTCTAAAACCCGGCTCTTCCCAGAGCACCCCGGTAAAACACAAGGGCGCTCTGTTATCCCGATTGTTAACGCCGCAGATTGGTTTACAGAGGCTTTGCTCCACCTGACGCCTGCATCACTGAGCAGTTCAAGAGCTGAGTCCCCCAGGTGGTTTTTTTTAGGGCCCTGTGCCCCGTTTCCACCCCATCACCCACCCGCCTTTCCGGGCAGTTTAACAATCCCAGGAGGAGGTTTGAGCTAAGGAGGGTGACGCAGGTTTAAAACTCCCCGCGTGATCTGTTACCGCAGAGGTGCCAGCAGCCAAGAGAAGGGACGGAACAAATCGGGGGCAGGAGGGAGAGAGCTGTGAGGTATCTGTCATCTAAATCTCTCTACAACGATCCCGTGGCAACGGCTCTAAAGGCGAGTTTGTGGGAACGGGGAAACGAGATCTTTCTCCGGAGAATAAGCTAGCCTAACCTGACCTTCACAGCTGCCTGTTTGGTTTGGGTGGTTTTTTGTTGGTTTTTTTTTTTTAAAGACTAAAAACACACCAAAAAGTTGCAGCGATCTTTGGACTCTAGACTGCAATTTGAGCCACAAACACAACATTTTCCCCCTCCCCGTGCAAACACCTGACAACCGCATCACTCAAAAGCCAGATTTTAGCCGTAGCCGGGTGGGTTTATGGGACAACCTGCTGCAGCTACGCTCTGCTGTGAGGAACTAAAGCACTCACTGCCAGGCACCAGTGCACTCCCAGATGAATAGGCACCAAGAGGAGATCCACAGAGAAGACATCCACTTTTTTAGTCCACCGTTTCACAGCTTGGTACCCCGCCGTTTTTAATTTGGTAAAGAAGAAAGTATTGAACGCGTGAACCGCCGGCAAACCCTTCTCTTTGCTCCGCTCCATCAGCAAATTCATGTAGAAATTAATTATCTGGGAAAGAAAAAGCATCCAGGCCACGTTAGCGTGTTGACATTTCTGCGTAAGGTGCTCTGCCCCGGCGCAAAATTAAGTGAGGAATTGGTTTTGCCTCCACCTGTCCCCTCTGAAGACCTGCCCCCAGGGGGGGATTTACAGCTCAACAGCCTTAAAACCTTCAAAAATCCAGAAAGATTTAGGAATGCAGTCTTCTATATTTAAGATTTTTTTTTTTTTTTTGCTTTGATCATGTCCACGGTCAGGCCCACTCCTCCCCATATTATTATTTCTGGATGTGCCTGGTCTGCACAGGGGTTTCTCCTCAGACTGACTGCTCCAAAGCGTGAGCCACGGCCCCCACAGTCACTCTCTGACTTCCTTCAGCACGGAGAAGGCAGACACGTTTGTTCACTTCAATAAATTGCTGAAGAAAACGACTTTAACGGCCCAAGGTAGACTCGGAATCACAGAGTCGTTCAGGTTGGAAAAGCCCCTCGGGAGCATCGAGTCCAACCCTCAGCCCGACTCTACAAAGTTCTCCCCTACCCCACATCCCCCCACAGCTCATCCAAACGGCCCTTAAACCCCCCCAGGGGTGGGGACTCCACCCCCTCCCTGGGCAGCCTGTTCCACTCTCTGACCACTCTGGCGGGGAAACATTTTTCCCTCCTGTCCAGCCTGACCCTCCCCTATTGCAGTTCAAAGCCGTTCCCTCTTGCTCTATCCTGTTCTGACTCCTCACCTCATCGTTGAGCCAGTTCAGGTTATTGAGGGTCTGAATGTCTTTCCGAGTGATCGTTAACCGAAAAGCTTCGCTGAGGACCTCGTCCTGGTTCCCACCTCGGAATACATTCTTGATTTCCTTTTCCATTTCCTACAGGGAGGACACAGACAGCATTGGAAGGGAGAGTTCCCACTATTCCCATCCCAGAGGCTGGATTCCAACCCAGTTGTAATCTTTGCTCCTCAAAGGATAAACTCGCTCCCTGGCTAAAGGGAACAGCTATCTGTTTCTACGCGCAGATCTCAGGAAATCCCATTTGTGTTTAGATCTTTTACGCACACAAGCCTCTGTTTGTGTGCACCAGATCCAAGCAAACGTTACCTCGGTGATTTCGGGGAACTCCTCTTCGCCGTCAGCTGATTTAGCATCCTCCTTCTCTTCCGGGACCACCGTGACGGGGATTTCCTTCTCAAGGGGTACTCGAAGATTTAAATCCACCAGATCCTGCACCGAGTGTTCCTGTTCCTGCAACCGCTGAAGGAGAGACCGTTAGATTTGGTGGTGTCCAAGGGCTCACGAGGGAGCTACGTGGGGCCAATTGTTCCAGGAGAGGCAGAAAGGGCCACGGAGGGGGAACGTTCATCCTGGCCACGACACCACCCAGAGCCCAGCCACGGGGAAGGGGCAGCAACAAAGACACCAGACCCCAAAGAAGTTGATTTTTGTCATTTTTTTCTCTAATTTGCTTTCTGTTCTACGGTTTAACACCCAGACTTGCAGATTTCTTTCAGCAGCCGCCCCCCTGTTACCTGGCTCTGCAGCTGCAAGGCCAGTGCTTTCTGCTCTTCAATCTGCCGCCACCTCTCCCGAGCTCGTGAATCGTAGACGCTGGTCCTGACAAGCAGAGTTTACGTGAACAAATCGGCGTTTTATTTCCACGCCTGAACACTGGCGGCACGAAAACAGAGCAGAAAACGGGTACTTACAGTTCTTTGATCCACAGTTCTGCCTGGAAGAAGGGGAGGCTAAAATGGGGAGAAAAGACGGGTGTAAGCGTTCGCCTTCACGTGGAAAGTAATTGCCCAAAAAGCGATTTGTGAATATTATCTGAGCACGGTCCTGCAACAGATATATCTGCCAGTGATTTGCAGCCAGGTTTCAAGAAAGAGGCTTGATGCATCTCACTCAAATTCCTGTAACTAGAGCAAACTGCTCTCTCTCCACAAGACATTCCGAGAGCCACTGGTCACCTTCTACTCTGCATCCTCACCTCTCCGTGGAATTAAAAACAGTTAGTGCAGCCCATCCCTTCCTCTAGATACCACGTGACAGCCTCTTACCTTGGTGCTGGGGTTCTGGAATCCTTTACCTTGAGCAAAATGACAGAGTCTGACCCTAAAAAGAGTAAAGTTGACAGAACGTTGTCATCCTCACAATTACCACCCGCTTCCACAACCGCTGCAGGAGCCCAAAGACAGAGGGGAGAGGGAAGAAGCGGGTTTGCCACACACGTTTTAAGTTGATTGCCAGGTTTTGGGGTTTTCCTTTTGGGTTTGGTTATTTTTGATGGGTTATTTTTTTTACCTTCAGACTGCGTGTTCGATGCTGGTAGATTCTCTTGCTGATGCTGGGCTGTGGAGTTACTGGACTCAAAGATATTGGGGGGATAGCTGGGGGCAGAGTAGAGCGACGGTTTGTGTGACGGCTGCTCCTGTGCTCGGAGAACGCTGGTCGCTGAAGGGGCTGGTGCAACACTGTGAGCTTCAAACAGCTTTGAGTTCTTGCTGGGAGTTTCCTTCACTACAGTTTTGCTGGAATTTGAACACCTGGACCTAGGAACAACAGAAAGTTAAGTTCCCAGAGAATCCACGCGGTGCCGTCGGCTGGGGAAGAGCATTTTACATACTCACAGGTGGAAGGGGAATAGCGAAGAGGGCTTGGACGTGGAAAATTGTTTTCCTGTGACCATCTGAAGCAACTGCCTGTAGATCTCTCGCTCCTCCTCTCGAACAGTCTGCGGGGAAACAACCAGATCCGTCTAGCCGACGTGATTTCAATACAGACACCGTGAATCGCTATTCAGATACAGGTGGGAGCAGAGGTTTTATCGGTGGAAGCACATCCAGGGGGCTTGAAGAGTTCAGCCATCAGCCTGGATCAGACCGACCGCAGTTAAGTCTGAGCGTGAGCAGAGCTGAAGCCGCCTTCTGCCCAGCAGAAGGAGCGAATCCAGCACCAGACTGTCAATTAGAGCCACCTCAAGCACTTCACGGTGCCCCAAAGAGTTCTCCTCAGAAATCACCACCCACTACACGGTCTCTCAGCCTTTCCTTTACCTCCTCTGCCGTGCTGACGAACCGCCGGGGAGTTTTCTTGGGGCTAAGCAGGCTGCGGCGGCACGGACCGCTCCAGGAAGGGCTCTGAGCGGGTTTGATGGGAAAAGCCGACGCATGGCAATGGTGGTTCGATTTTCCTACAAAACTGTTGGACGTCCCACTGCGAGGAGAGAAAGAAACGCTTTTATCCCACTCCACGCGTGGTTTAAACCGTCATCTCCCTCTCCCCCAGCCCCAAACCCAGGCAAGACCCAGGCTACCCAGCTGTGATGAGAAATGAGGATCTGACTGGTGTTTTAAGAGCCATCGCAAAGCTGAAGCCTGGCTTGATCCGAAACCACTCCCGAGGCTTGTGCGGCCGAACAGATGCCACCAGGTGGCACTGCGAGGCCGAGGAGCCACAGCCTGGAAACCCCCAGCCAGACCTTCCTTCCCGCCAGATCCACCAGCTCCCGCTTCCATCCACGCACCACAAAATGGCTGCACCTCGCCTGGAGACACCGCTCCCCGCATTTTCATTGATCGGTAACAGCAGCTGCCCTCCCTCGCCTCGCTTCTCCCCACTCCCACGCTCACCTAACAGCTCATGAAAAAATACACGGGGTTGATTTGGCATTTCTCTCGTTGGAATTAAATTTTCCCTATTTGCAAACGTTGGTCACTGTGGGGATTTTTCAGGAGCGATAAACTTGACCCGGTCTGGAAAGGTCTGAAGCAACACGAGTTTATACCAGCTGCAAAAACAGCTCCTCCACCCAGCACCACACGCACTAACCAGCACATTTCCATCACAAAACGACACGTTATTTCTCCCCCAATTTCCCAGCGGCGTAACGATGTTCCCGTTCTCATCCCAGCACTCCCGACACGCTCAGAACCGATCCGTTACACCGCTAGCTTCCGTGAGAGGCAGGTTACACCACACTGCGTCCTCCCCAAACCAGAGCTCACGCTTTTTACGAAGCATCTTTGCCAACAGGGAGGTTTATAAACACCGAAAGGCACCTACGGACCCGGGCAACCTCGATCCACACAACTATTTCCTCCCTGAATTCGCTCTGTATTGACAGCAAGGGTTTGAGCGGGGAAAATCCCCACGTGAAGTTCCCCCAGGGCTCTGTGGGGAAGGTTAAACGTGGAGGGGAGCTGTACGTACCTGGGGTTTTTGCGAGCTTCAAGGTAAGAGCCTCGGCTCACCCTCGGCTTCTGCGGCACGGAGCCCAGAGGGGGAACCAAACCCCTCCACTGCCCGTTGGCGCTGGAGCCAAAGGCTCGAGGCTCCCCCGCTGTCCGGTAGCTCTCGGGGCAGGGGACTTCTGCAGGGGGAGAAACACGGCAGCAGTCAAGAATGAGCCACATCCTCCCCTCCCAGGCTGCTTAGGGGAAGAAACAGCCAAAAAACTGACACTCCAGGGCAGAAAATGACAACTTACCCGGGCTGTAATTGAGAGCGCAGGACGCATTTCCAGCGGGGCAAGCGAAACCGCTGATCTTGTTGGGTAAAAACTGTGGGGAAAGATCGCAGCTTTTTATTAAAAGAAAGCACAGCTCAGTCTTAAAACCCCAGGCGCGATAAAACTACGGGGGTACGTGAAAAGTTACAGCTCCTCCCCAGTAACGTCGTTATAAATTAGTAATTACTGAAGCAGCCTGGGGTAGTAACACACTGGTGCTGGTCTGGCAACGCAGCCAAAGCGTCAGTCGCTCTCCAGGCCCCTCCTAAAATCCTCTCTGCCGGGTGTGCTGGCAGTTTTAACAGAACCACAGAATAATCGAGATTGGAAAAGACCTTGAAGATCATCTAGCCCAACCATGAACCTCACACCAGGAGAGAAAACACAACGAGGAGCGAAAAACCAAACGCTGATTTCATCTCGTTGTCGGGCAAAAATTATCAGCTCCACGGCTACAGCGGCGGCTCGTCGAGACACAACAGCAGCGACAAGAAACACGAACGCACTCGCCGAGGGCGTAAAGCTGAGCGCACCCACGCGCGGGTTGACCCTCCCCGGGCAGATTCCACGCGTGACCGGTTTTGCAGCACAAACGGGGCGCTCACAGCTCGGAACCGTTGGGTGTTCCCGAGACGGGGCTGGCAAAACCACCCGGCGGGTTTGGATCTCAAGGCTCGGGGGATGTTGCGCAAAGACGCCCTTGCCCACGGTCGCCTCCGACCCACGGGGATACCCCCAGGATGGGGAAAAGGGAACCAGAGGAGCCCCCAGCCCCCCAAAATCCCATCCCCAGCCGCAAAGCGCGAGCAGGGCACCGGCCGGCCGCCGCACCTTGCTGTCGGGCTGGGAGAGCGGGTCCCGCAGGCCGGCTCGCGAGGGCAGGGGAAAGGCCTTGAACACGGAGCCGTGGTTGGCCCGCGCCGCGTCCCGGGCCTCCATCCTCATGGGCTCCGTGGACACATCAGAGGAATAAGAGGCCCCCTCCGCCCTCCCCGGAGGCGGCTGAGGAGAAGCGGCGGAGCCGTCTCTATCCCGAGGGGCCGGGCCGGCTCGGAGAGCAGCGGAAGGGCGCGGACGACGCCGATTTTCTTT
Source organism: Strix uralensis (assembly GCF_047716275.1). NCBI lineage: Eukaryota > Metazoa > Chordata > Aves > Strigiformes > Strigidae > Strix > Strix uralensis. The sequence goes on along the minus strand of NC_134004.1, from coordinate 1,452,765 downwards.
CTAAAAGCGAAGATAACGAGAAAAATGTCAGGGAAAAAGCACGCCCCCCCCCACCCCGCACCGGTCCGCGCCTGAGAAAAGCTGGCGGCGGCCCCGGGGCTCCCGCTGGGCAGAGGGAGCGGCCGGCGGCACCGGCCGAGGCCTCCCGGCGTTCACCCCCTGCGGCGGCACCGCTGCCCCGCGCACGCCGCGGCCGGACTCGCCCCCCCGGAGCCGCCCGGCAGGGGCAGGCCGAGGCTGAGCCCCACCGTGGCCGCTCCCGCCGCCGCCGCCGCCCCCCGGCCCCCGGCCCGGCCCGGTCCGGCCTTACCGGAAGCGGAAGCGTCCCGAGGGCGCGCGCGCCTTTCCCGGGCTCGGCGGCGGCTGCCGGCAACGAGGCGGCCGGAAGCGGAAGTCGGCGGCGAAGGAAGTGACGTCAGAGAGACACGGTGGAGGGCGGGGCTGAGGCCGCGCGGGGCGGGAGCGGCGCATGCGCAGTGACGGGGTGGGGGGGCAGAGGGAGCCCCCTGGCGGCGCGGGGGTCCCGGCGGTGGCAGCTCGTGGAGGGGGGAGGCCCGGGGGGCAGTGACACCTATAGGGTGTCCCTCTATGGGAGTGGATCACCCTATGGGGGGTGTCACCTATGTCACCTATAGGGTCTTCCCCTATGGGAGTGGATCACCCTGGGGGGGGGTGTCACCTATAGGGTGTCCACCTATGGGGAGCAGATCACCCGGCAGGATGTATTCGTGTCCCCCTGGAGGGGCACGACGCCCTTGTGGGGGGCTGTCACCCTATAGGGTGTTCCCCTATGGGGAGTGGATCACCCTATGGGAGTGTGTCACCCTATAGTGGGTGTCACCCTATTGGGGGGGACGCTGTGGGGCACTGTCACCCTATAGGGTGTCACCCTGTGGAGGGTTCACGCTGCGGGGCTGTGTCACAATATGTGGTGTTCCCCTATGGGGCAGCATCTCCCCATGGGGCAGCCAGTCCCGTTACAGCCGATCCCGTTACAGCCAGTCCCGTTACAGCCAGTCCCGTTACAGCCGATCCCATTACAGCCGATCCCGTTACAGCCGATCCCATTACAGCCAGTCCCATTACAGCCAGTCCTGTTACAGCCAATCCCATTACAGCCAGTCCCGTTACAGCCGATCCCGTTACAGCCAGTCCCATTACAGCGAATCCCGTTACAGCTGATCCCATTACAGCCAATCCCATTACAGCCGATCCCATTACAGCCAGTCCCGTTACAGCGAATCCCGTTACAGCTGATCCCATTACAGCCGATCCCGTTACAGCCAGTCCCGTTACAGCCAGTCCCGTTACAGCCAGTCCCATTACAGCCGATCCCGTTACAGCCGATCCCGTTACAGCCAGTCCCATTACAGCCGATCCCATTACAGCCGATCCCATTACAGCCAGTCCCGTTACAGCCAGTCCCATTACAGCCGATCCCGTTACAGCCGATCCCGTTACAGCCAGTCCCATTACAGCCAGTCCCGTTACAGCCAGTCCCATTACAGCCAGTCCCGTTACAGCCGATCCCGTTACAGCCAGTCCCGTTACAGCCGATCCCTACAGTTGATCCCGTTACCCTACAGTTGATCCCGTTACAGCCACTCCCGTTACAGCCGATCCCATTACAGCCGATCCCGTTACAGCCGATCCCGTTACAGCCAGTCCCATTACAGCCGATCCCATTACAGCCAGTCCCGTTACAGCCGATCCCATTACAGCCGATCCCGTTACAGCCGATCCCTACAGTTGATCCCGTTACAGCCACTCCCGTTACAGCCGCTCGGGTGACAGCGGCTCCGGTGACAGCGGCGGGCGGGCGATGGTGGCCATCCTCGAGCTCTCCCCCGAGGCCTCCCGGCTCCTCCTCTCGGCCGCGCTCTCCCTCGCCGTCGTCCTCCTCTTCCTCACCTTCCTCCCCCTCGCCCTGAGGGGGGGGCACCCGCCAGGTCAGTGCCCGCTGGTTACCAGCAGGGAGGGCAGACCAGTACCCACAGGGAATACAGACTGGAACCAGTAAGGAGGGCCAACTGGTACAAGTATAGAAGACACACTGGCATCAGCAGGGAATACATACTGGTACCAGTAAGGATGACAGACTGGTACCAGCAGTGTGAGCAGACTGGTGCCAGTAAGGAATAGAGACTCATACCAGTAAGGAGGGCAGACTGGTACCAGTAGGGAATACAGACTGGCACCAGTAAGGAGGGCAGACTGGTACTAGTAAGGAATACAGACTGGTACCAGTAAGGAGGGCAGACTGGCACCAGTAAGGAGGGCAGACTGGTACCAGTAAGGAGGACAGACTGGTACCAGTAAGGAATACAGACTGGCACCAGTAAGGAGGACAGACTGGTACCAGTAAGGAGGACAGACTGGCACCAGTAAGGAATACAGACTGGCACCAGTAAGGAGGACAGACTGGCACCAGTAAGGAATACAGACTGGTACCAGTAAAGAGGACAGACTGGCACCAGTAAGGAGGACAGACTGGTACCAGTAAGGAATACAGACTGGTACCAGTAAAGAGGACAGACTGGCACCAGTAAGGAGGACAGACTGGTACCAGTAAGGAATACAGACTGGTACCAGTAAGGAATACAGACTGGTACCAGTAAAGAGGACAGACTGGCACCAGTAAGGAGGACAGACTGGTACCAGTAAGGAATACAGACTGGTACCAGTAAGGAGCGCAGACCAGCACCTGCAGGACTGTGCCCCCCCATGCCGGGGAGGGGACACCCCCCGCCCCCCGCCCCTCCCTCTGGGGGCCCCATTTAGGGGCTGGCGGGGCGGCGGGTGCCAGTCTGCGGGTGCCACCGGGACTGGGGGGGACCTCGCCACCCTTCCCACCCTTTTTTTGCCCAATTTTCCTCTTTTTCCAGCCAAGAAGATGGCGCAGACGCTGCGGGGACATGGGCACAGCGAGAGCCTGGGTGCCGGCAAAGCCATCGCCGTCCTCACCTCCGGGGGGGACGCCCAGGGTAAGGGACACCCCGGTGACCCCAAAAGCTGGCGGTTGCGTGAGGGTCGAGCCCCATTTTGGGGCGAAACCAGGTGAAAACGGGACTTTGGTGGGCAGATTCCTGCAGCCTGTTGAGTTGCTCGAGGGGTTTTCTCCGGGTCGGGGTTTTGGGGGTGACCTTGGGGGGGTCGGCGGGCGAGGAAGCCGTGGGGTAGAGTTAAGGGGAGTTTTGGGGTGCAGGGGGGGGGTCTGGGTGCGCGTCCCCCCACGCCAAAATTTAGGGGGGGCTTACGGGGACAGGAGCAGTGTCCCGGCACGAAGCCAACGCCAGAGAAGTTGCCTGAAAACGCAGGGATTCAGCCCAAAGCTTGCCCTCCACCTGGCTGGCTGCAGGAATGGGGGGCACCCCAGTTGGGGGGGGGGAGGGCCTCTTCCAGCCTGTGGGGGGGGTCTCTGCTTGGCTTCCCCCCCACCCCCCCCACCCTTTCTGCCGCCGCCACTGCGCTTGTCACCCGGTGTCATGCGGCACCGCCGCTAAATGTCACCGGGGCAAAAATAACCCGGGCAGCTGCGGGGCCGGCTCCGTGTCGGGGCCGGGGGGGGGGGTCTGGGGCGCTGTGCGAGGTGGGGGGGGGGGCATAATGGCTTTGGGGGTCCCCAGGGGGTGACACTCTCCTCCTCCCCCAGGCATGAACGCGGCCGTCCGCGCCGTGGTGCGGGTGGGGATCTACACCGGCGCCAAGGTCTACTTCGTGCATGAGGTGGGTGCTGGTATTTCCGCCCCCCCCCTCAATTTTTTTAGCCCCCCCCAAACCCTTGAGGGGGGTTGTTTTAACACCACGTTGTGTGTATGTGTGTGTCCCCCCCCCCTCAGGGCTACCAGGGGCTGGTGGACGGTGGGGACAACATCAAGGAGGCCACGTGGGAGAGCGTCTCCATGATGCTGCAGCTGGTGAGTGGCTGAGCCCGGCCAGCTCGGTGCACCGATGGCGGGGGCCAAGGGGGCAGATGGTGTAACCCTACGCCGCGGCGCTGGGGTCAAGCCTGAAAATAACCCGAAACTGGAGCTGGGAGAAGGGAGGAGGAGGAGGGAAGGGGGGGGAAGGGATGGTAGGGAGGACACAGGGACACCTCCCTACCACCCCTCTGTCCATGGAGGGGTGGGGGGGGGGACACCCAGCACCCACGTCGGGGTCCCGCAGGGGGGTACGGTCATCGGCAGCGCCCGCTGCCAAGATTTTCGGACGCACGAGGGACGCCTGAAAGCTGCCCGTAACCTGGTGAAACGCGGCATCACCAACCTCTGCGTCATCGGTGGCGACGGCAGCCTCACCGGCGCCGACACCTTCCGCGCCGAGTGGAGCAGCCTCTTGACCGAGCTGGTGAAAGGGGGTACGTTGGGGGGGGGGGGGGGGGGGGAGTGTGTCCCCCAAAATTTTATCTGCAGGGTGGAAAGAAAATGGTGGTTTTGTACCAAAATCCGGGCGGCTGTACCAAAATCAGGAGGGGTTGTAGATAAAAAAAGCGGGTTTTTTTTTTCCCCCCGCGCGCGGGAGGTTTGTGTCGGTGTGAGGCCCCGTGGGGATGTTTTGGGGGGGACGCAGAGGGAAAAGGGGGTGTCCCACCCTGCGGCAGGGGGGATCACGGCGGAGGAGGCGAAGAAATCGAGTCACCTGAACATCGTGGGCATGGTGGGCTCCATCGACAACGATTTCTGCGGCACCGACATGACCATCGGCACCGACTCGGCGCTGCACCGCATCATGGAGATCGTGGATGCCATCACCACCACGGCCCAGAGGTGACGGGGACCCCCCCCGTGTCCCCACGCCGGAGGGGGGGGACCCAGGTGTCCGCGCCCCGCTCGGGCTTGTCGTGGGGTGAAACTCGTGTCTCCCGCAGCCACCAGCGGACCTTCGTGCTGGAAGTCATGGGTCGCCACTGCGGGTACGTCCCCGCGCCGCCACCTAGATCCGACTCCCGATAAAGAAAGTGGGCGGGGGGGGGGAAAAAAAACCCTAAACGGCCTCTTTTTAACCCGTTTCAGCTACCTGGCGCTCATCACCGCCCTGGCCTGTGGCGCCGACTGGGTCTTCATCCCCGAGGCCCCCCCCGAGGATGACTGGGAAGACCACTTGTGCCGGAGGCTGACGGAGGTAGGACGGGCTCCGGCGGGTGCCTTGTCCCCGTCCCTGTCCCCGTTGTCACCCCCGGTTCTGCCCCCCCCAGACCCGTGTGGGCGGCTCGAGGCTGAACATCATCATCGTGGCCGAAGGCGCCATCGACAAGCACGGCAAGGCCATCACCTCCGACGACATCAAAACCGTGAGCGGGGATGGCGGGGAGGAAGCCCCTTTTTTCTTTTTTTTGGGGTTTTTTTTGGGGTTTTTTTTGTCTCCCCAGCCCTTTCCCGGCCCCACAGCGGGGCCGGATCCAGGCGCATCCCTGTCTTGCAGCTGGTGGTGAAGCGTTTGGGATACGACACCCGCGTCACCATTTTGGGCCACGTCCAGCGTGGCGGGACACCCTCCGCCTTCGACCGCATCCTGGTAGGCAGCTCCCTCCCCCGTGCGACCCTGGGGGAGAGGGGGTCCCCAGGGTGGAGGGGGGTGACGTCCCCGTCCCCATCCCCGTCCCCACAGGGCAGCCGGATGGGTGTTGAAGCCGTCATGGCTCTGCTGGAGGGGACCCCCGAGACCCCCGCCTGCGTCGTCAGCCTCTCGGGCAACCAAGCCGTGCGCCTGCCCCTCATGGAGTGTGTCCAGGTGGTGAGTAAGGGGGGGCTGGGACCCCCCAAGAGCACCCCTGGGTGCCCCCCCCAGAGGGCTGCACTGCAAACACAGCCGGTATAAAGCGAACGCGGCTTTAGGGAGGCAAAGGCACGCGGCGTGACGAAAGCCCGGCCGGTGCGGCGCAAACGCATCCGGTGTGACGCAGACCCGGCCAGCGCGGGTAAAAACCCGGCGGGGGCGAGTCAAAGCCCCGCGGTGCGATGCAAAGCTGGCCCACGCGACGCAAACCCAGCCAGCACGGTGCAAATCCATCCAACCCAACGCAAACCCATCTGGTGCGGTGCCAACGGCATCCTGGCTTGTACCAGCACCAGCGTGGCCAGCAGGGACAGGGAAGGGATCTGACCCCTGTGCTCGGCACTGGTGAGGCCGCCCCTCGATGAGTGGGTTCAGTTTTGGGCCCCTCACCCCAAAAAGGCCCTTGAATGACTCGAGCGTGTCCAGAGAAGGGCAACGGAGCTGGTGCAGGGTCTGGAGCACAGGTCTGATGGGGAGCGGCTGAGGGACCTGGGGGGGGTTTAGTGTGGAGAAGAGGAGGCTGAGGGGAGACCTCATGGCCCTCTGCAACTCCCTGAAAGGAGGGTGCAGAGAGGGGGGAGGAGTCTCTTGAGCCAAGGAGCCAGCGGCAGGCCAAGAGGGAATGGCCTCAAGCTGCGCCAGGGCAGGGTCAGACTGGCTCTTAGGAAGGATTTCTTTGCAGAAGGGGCTGTTGGGCGTTGGAATGGGCTGCCCAGGGCAGGGGGGGAGTCCCCATCCCTGGAGGGGTTGAAGAGTCGGGTTGAGCCAGCGCTGAGGGATCTGGTGGAGTTGGGAACGGTCAGGGGGAGGTTCATGGTGGGGCTGGAGGAGCTTCAAGGGCTCTTCCAACCCGGATGATTCTGGGATTCTGTGAAAGCCACACGGTGTGATGCGAACCCGGCTGGCGCGATTAAAACTCAGCCGGTGCGACGCAAACCCGTCGGATGCGCTGCAACCCCCCGCGGTGCAGCACAAAGCCACGCAGGGAGATGCAATCCCGTCCCACGCGACGCAAACCCGGCCGGCACGGCGCAAACCCGTCCATCTTCACACACCACCCCCCCCTTTGCTCCCCACAGACCAAAGACGTGACGATGGCGATGAACGAGGGGCGCTTCGAAGACGCTCTGAAGCTGCGGGGCCGGTGAGCGTCTGCACCCCAATTCCGGCAGGGACTTGGGGCTCCAGCCAACACCCCCCACACACACCCCGCAGGGCACCCCCGGGGCTCCCACACCCACCTTTCCCCCCTCCCCCCGACCTTTGCAGGAGTTTCCAAAACAACTGGAACGTGTACAAGCTGCTGGCACACATCCGCCCCCCCTCCACCAAGGTACGGCAGCGGGGAAGGGGGTGATGGGGACCCCCCCCTGAACCCCACAAGCCCCCCCCCACCGACACCAGCTCTTTTCCCCCCCCCGCAGAGTGGTTACACGCTGGCCGTGCTCAACGTGGGCGCCCCGGCCGCCGGCATGAACGCGGCCGTCAGGTCGACCGTGCGCATCGGCCTCATCCACGGGCACCGGATGCTGGCGGTGCACGACGGCTTCGAGGGGCTCGCCTACGGGAGGGTGCGAACCCCAGGAAAAAGGGGGTGCACGGGGGAGGGTACAGCCCCAAAAAGCAGCAGCCACAGCCCCACAGGGATGGGGGATCCCCCGGGACGGGGATGCTCGACCCCTTTTCTAACCCCAACCCCACCGTGGTTCATCCCGTTGTTGTCCCGCAGCCTGGGGGGCACCGGGTTACCCCAATATAACTCTGATACGGTCACAGCAAGGTCAGCGCACCCCAAAATCCTTCCCCTGTCCCCCTCTAACTTGCTGCTTTCCCCCCAGGTGGAAGAGATCGGCTGGGACACGGTCGGCAGCTGGACGGGACTGGGAGGATCCAAACTGGGGACAAAGAGGTAACGCTCCTCCCGGGGAGCCCATGGGGGGGGTCCCCAAGTCGAGCCCCCCCAGGCCGGGCGGGCTCAACCAGGGAGGTTTCACCCTCGCAGGACCCTGCCCAAGAAATACTTTGAGGAAATCAGCATCAACATCAGCAACTTCGGCATCCACGGGCTGATCATCATCGGCGGCTTCGAGGTGAGTGCGAGGGGGTCGTGGTGGGAGGGTGCAGGCAGCTGCCGGCACCCTGCCTGCACCCTGCCTACACCGACCTGCTGCCCACAGGCTTTCACGGGCAGCCTGGAGCTGGTGGAGGGCAGGGCCAAGTACGAGGAGCTCTGCATCCCGCTCTGCATCATCCCCGCCACCGTCTCCAACAACGTCCCCGGCTCCGACTTCAGCATCGGCGCCGACACCGCGCTCAACACCATCACCACGGTGCGGCCCCGTGCCCCCCCCCAGCCCCCTTCCCCATTTAACAGCAGCATCTATTAACCTAAATCCCCTTTTTTTCCCACCCTAATTCTTCCACCTCCGCAGACCTGCGACCGCATCAAGCAGTCGGCGGCCGGGACCAAGCGCCGCGTCTTCATCATCGAGACCATGGGCGGCTTCTGCGGCTACTTGGCCACCATGGCGGGGCTGGCGGCCGGCGCCGATGCCGCCTACATCTACGAGGAGCACTTCAACATCCACGATTTGCAGGTTGGGGACCCCCCCGCACACCCCATATCCCCCCACTCGGGGCACGGCCGCAACCCCGGGGGGGTGGGGGCCGCATTTATTCCCGTTTCCAAGCCCCACCAGGCTCATTTCATGCTCTACTAAGGTCAACGTGGAGCATTTAACTGAAAAGATGAAGACGACGGTGAAGAGGGGGCTGGTGCTCAGGTACGTCCCTCCTGGGGTGGGATAAGTGAGGGGGGGTGGCTGAGACCTGCCACGCTCATGTCAACGCCCCCCCCCACCCCGCCGCGAGCTCATCTCCTTCCCCTGGCGCAGGAACGAGCGGTGCAACGAGAACTACACCACCGATTTCATCTACAACCTCTACTCGGAGGAGGGGAAGGGCACCTTCGACTGCCGGAAAAACGTGCTGGGGCACATGCAGCAGGTACGGGCCCCCCCCGACAGGCAACAGGAATGGGGGACACCCCCCCACCCCGCCCGGGGAAGGGGCTGTGGGTTGGGAGACCCTCGCCTGGGGCTTCCCCCCATTCACCCAATGACTTTTCCGGCGCAGGGCGGCACCCCGACCCCCTTCGACAGGAACTTTGGCACCAAAATGGGTGCCAAGGCGGTGGCCTGGATCACGGGGAAGATCAAGGAGTGCTCCCGGCACGGTGGGTGCCACACCGGGCTGGGGGGGGCGTGGGGGGGCGTCTCTGCCTTGTTTTCCTTCCCACCGCACATGGGTGCTCCGATACCTCAACGCAAGGGCTCCCCTGCACATTTCTGGGGGTGCTCTCCCCTCCTGGGAGCGGGGGGTGGTGTCTAAAACACTAAGCTCGCTCCCCACCTCCCCTCACAGGTCGGATCTTCGCCAACACGGCCGACTCGGCTTGTCTGCTGGGCATGCGCAAGCGCAGCCTCGTCTTCCAGCCCATCGCCGAGCTCAAGGAGCAGACAGATTTCGAGTAGGTGCCCCCCCTTTGCTTCCCCCTCCACCCCACACCCCCGAGGCCGTACCCCAGGCAGGATAATTTCCATCTCTCTCTCTCACCCAGGCACCGCATCCCCAAGGAGCAGTGGTGGCTGAAGCTTCGCCCCATCCTAAAAATCCTGGCCAAGTACAACATCGAGCTGGACACCTCGGAGAAAGCCCACCTGGAGCACGTCACCCGCAAGAGGATCTCGCTCGAGTCCAACATTTAAAAGGCCATCGCTGGCATGGCCTCCCCCGCCCCGGAGCGTGTCCCCCCAGGGAACCCCCCGAAACAAGCGCTCCCCGTTGTAGCTCACGCTCCCCGTTCTAGCTTGCACCCCCTCAGGGAAGCCAGGCAGCACCTTCACACCCCGAGGGCACCCGTGGCCTCGGCAGAAGAGCGGTTTTCCTGAAGCAGAAGGTTTCCTCAGGGTAAATTTTGGGTTGGTTTAGCTATTTTACGGGCTTTTTTAAACAGAAAAGCGGTTCCCCAAGTGTTGCGGCGGGATATTGCGATGAGCTGAGAGTAAGAGGTCTGGGAAGAGTCCCCAGGGCACTGTTCTAGTGTTAAAAATTCAGAATTAAGACGCTTCAATAAACTCACCACTCAGTTGTGGTGGCCAACACGAATCGTGCTCCGACCCTCGGCGCTCACCCCCCGGGGAAGGAGAACGCGGCTCCCCCAGCTCCGCACGTACCCCTGGTCCCGACGGCTTCACTTCCCAGCCCAACAGGGAGGAATAAAATATATAAAATCTGATTTTTCTCCCCCCCCCGAGTTTCTCCCATAAAGCAATTACAAAAGTTTACCTGCCTGACTTCACCTTCGAGCGCAGGGAGCGGCTCTCCCAGGACCCCTGGGCGAGGAACGCGCACACGGAGGATGATGCAGCTCGGTGCATCGTCAAGATCCCCCCCAAAAAAACCCAAAAAGTGGAGGCGGCGCAGTGTGGAGGGGAGCAGCGAGGGGGATCGGAGGGGGCAGGCTGCGGTCGGAAGCAAAACCCACACAAAACTCATCAGCGTGAGGGTTTAAAAGGCGTCACCACGGGCCAGTTCTGAGGTGTGACGGGGACCGTACGTGGGGCCAAAACGGAGGACGGGAATAAAACACCAGCAGCGGCACCCCCAAACCCCACCCTGACGCAGCCTCCCCGTTCAGGGAGGACCCCAAAAGAGCAGGGCCGAGCCCCTGCGCTCCCTCGGTGAGCCCGGCCGCCAGCGTGCGACAGACACCTCCGAGCGCGCGGCGAGCGAGCTGTTTATTTCCGTGAACACGCGACGGGGACGCCGCTGCCGGCCCCACGGAGAGCGGGTGCTGCCCACGGCGGTCCTGCCCGGCGCCCCGCTGCCCGCCTGCCCTCCTAAAATCCCTACGTACACACACAGAAATAAAATCAACAAGAAAAACGGTGAGTTGGCGGTGCACAAGCGAAGCTAAGGAAGAGCTCGGGGTGGGTTATGGCGTGGCAGGTGGGAGGGAAACCCTCTGCTCCGGGGCACAGAGCAGCCACGCTCTGAGCAGAGCAACTCGAGAGGGAGAGAAACATTTCCTCCGCTCACACAAATCACAGCCCCACAGCGTCGGCTCTTGAGCTGCTCCCACCTTCTTCCCCTCCGCAGCGCTGAGGCGTCTTAAAAATAATAGATAAGAAGGGAAAAAATAACACTTCCACGTGTTGAAAGGCTGCGGACACACAAGCGCTGCCCCGTCTGCGGGGTGTTGTGGTTGTGTCGGGGTGTTGGCGCCGAGCGAAGGCGTCAGCCCGCAGCGTTACACGACGTACGGGCTCGCTACAGGCGCTTGGGGGCGGGGGGTTTCCACCAGAATTTCAGCTGACGCGTCCCACGGGACTTCTCCGGGTCTGACAACACCTTCTCGTGATTTCCTGCCTCAGGTCCTTCAAAGAAGGAGCGTTTCCCCGTTCTCCCCGCACCTACAAAGCCTTCCTTTCCCCAAGGTCTGCCCCAACACACACAAAAAAAAAAAAAAAAAAAAGGGAAAAAAACAGGTTAATCCAACAGCTGGGATATAATTTGCCATTAAAGGGGGCTTGTTCATCTCACAGGCTGAAATCGAGGGGTGAGGAGCTGCTGAGCAGGCGCTGCGGGCAGAGAGACGCCGCGGAGCAGCACCGGTGGGTCCCCGCTGCCCCGCGCCAGCTCTGAGCGGAGCGGGATGGAAACCGGGACGGCGACCGGGGAGGGGACTCCGGCACCCGCGAGTCCCACACCAAACGGTCAACCTCATTTCCCGGCGCTCGCCACGAGGAAGCGGTGACGAAGAGCCCCGGCGCCTCGTCCTGCGCTTAGCTGAGGAGCAGCACGTACTCCTTCAGGCAGGTGGGCAGGGGCAGCTGCTTCACCGCCTCCGGCAGGAACCGCACGCCCAGGCTGCGGCGTACGGCGTAACGCGACAGCGTCTGTAAGGTACCGGGGGCCGAGCAGAGCAGGGTGAGCTTTTCGCAGAGCTGCTGATCCCTCGTCACCTCCCAGGGCATGCTGCCATTTTTTCTCAGCTCAAAATGTCCGATAGCTCGATGGAGAAGATCGAAGCAGGAATCCTCACGTTCCGTACCCAAGCCCCGAACCAGCAATGCCACCAAGCGCGAGATGGGGGTTTGGCCTTTCAAATTAACCACCCGAACCTCCGCCCCGAAGTCGAGCAGGATGCTAACGCTCTCCAGGTTCCCCTTCATGGCCGCCCAGCTGAGCGGCGTGTCGTTGTTGTAATCGCGGGCGTTCACCAAGGCGCCGTTCTCCAGCAGCGACCGCACGCACTCGGCGTTGTTCTTGAAGGCGGCCCAGTGGAGCGGGGTGTCCTTGTTGCCGTCCAGCGCGTTGGGGTTGGCCCCGTACTCCAAGAGGATTTCCACGCAGGTTTCGTCCTTTTCCGCCGCGTAGTGAAGGGCCGTTCGGTTGTAGCCATCCAGGGCGTTGACCTGCAGGTGAAGGGGAGGGAGGAGAAAGGATCTGGATGGGGGGGTCACTGAGGTACCCCAGCTCCTGCTGGCGGCGGGGGAAGCTCCGCCAGCAACACACGGAACTGTTTCCACCTCCCAGATTTAGTGGATGGGAAAATGAGGCAGGGAGTTGGAGGAGGGATGACCCGCCAGCGGCCAGAAGTGCCAAAAATCAGGCAATATATAGGTTTTGATTTTCCCTTCAGGCTTCCGCCGCAAAATGACCCTCCCTCTGCGGACGAGCAACACTCCTGAGCTCCCAGGAATAAATATTTCACTCCCTACCGGGACGATAAACCTTCCCCTGGGCCCATTTTGCCCTGTGAGGGGGCCCAAAACTGGCCCCACTTAAAACCGTCGGCTCAAATCTCAGCACCCACCGCTGCCTCCCGCCTTCCCGGCCCCGTTTTTCCAAGGGCCCTTTGCGTTTTTTTAACATGGTTTTGTTCTCTCCGAGCGTTTACCTCGGCTCCCTTCTGCAGCAGCAGCTCGACGCAGTCGGCGTCAGCCACCATGCAGGCGCAGTGCAGCGGTTTCAGGGTGCCGTGCATGCAGTTCACGTCGGCGCCCTGCGAGAGCACAGGAAACCGCAGTCGGGATTAGCAAACCCACCCGTTCTTGGCCCTTTTCCACCTCCAGCAGCAGCTGATGCACCTTGATTTGCATCGTTAGAAAACGTTTATTAATAGCTACCCAACGTCACGCTCCCACGCAAGCCCTGGGGTTTGTTTTCAGGCCGGGCACCGCGGTTGCACAGAGCTCCCCGCCGGGCAGAAGCACTCCACAGCCTGTGTCCCTGCTCCTGGCTTTCATTTTAATTAATTAATCGTTACTAAACGATGCCCTGGGTGCCACAAGGGTCCGGTACAACCCACGCAGCCGCTTGCTGTCTGCGTGCCAGCTCTCCGCTCCGGCAGCATCACGAGGAACGGCTGGTGCGAGGCCGACAGGGCAGGGGGGTTGGAAAGGCAAGCAGGGTGCTCTGGCTCCGGTAAATAAACCGGCAGCGGTTCAAAACTCACCGGCAAAGCTCCGGCAGGGCTTGAGGTGCCCTGGGAGCATCCCCCCGAGGCGGGGCACAGCCCCGAGCTCAACCCGGGGGCTCATCGGCTTTGAAAGGGCGTCTCAGAGGAGGGTTAAGCCGCTCTGCAGAGCCCTCGTCACCCGAAATAGCTCAGCAGCTGCCCGGATCAGTCAGGCTTAGCTCGTAAGAGTGACCCGGGCAGAGGTGAAGCCCCCGGACTCCCCCTCCGCGGGGCCAAGGGCAGGCTCCAGCTTCAAGAATCTCACCCCAACGGGAGCGATGCGCACAGCCCGGCGCGGCCCTTCCAGCCGGGAAACACCTCCCCCCCCGCAGCACCGGGGCACCCCGGTAGCTCACGGAGGGGGTCCCCTCTCCTACAAACCCTCCGTCTCCTCCAGGGCCGGGCCGGGGGGCTGGGGGGGGCCCGGGGCGGCTCACCCTGCCGATGAGATCCTCCACGTTGTCCCGCGGGAAGGAACGGATGGCGGCGATGGTGCGGATGAGCCGCTCCGACAGCGAGTACTTGCTCTGGATGCTCTGCATGATGTACCACATAGTGCGCGCCGGCCGGCCGCCGCCTCCGCATGCCCCGGGCGGCCCCGCCGAGCCCCCGGCGCCAGGCCCCGACGGGCCCCCCCGCTGCGGCGGGGGGGGGGTGGGGTGGGCGGGAAGAGCTGCCCGGGCCGCACCGAGCGCCGTGTGGAGAAGCGGGAGGGTCCCGGAAAAGTCCCGGGGGGGTCCTGGGGGAGATCCCGGGCGTCCGCGCGGTCCCAGCGCGGCCGCTCCAGGCCCAGCTGGAGGCGGAAACCGCCGCCACCCGGAAGTGATGGGAAGGCGCGGCCGCGCGTGCGCAGGGGAGGCCACGCCCCTTCCCTCACCTCTCCGCCAATCCGGCTCCCAGCATCCCCCGAGGCTCCGCCTCCTCCCGGTTCTTCCGCCCCCGGCCTCGGAGGTCCCGCCCCCCGCTGCTTGCTTTCCTCCAATCGCCAGCCGATCCCGCCCTCAAGCCCCGCCCCTCTCCCGGCTCTCCACCAATCCGCCCTCTCCCTGCGCGCCCGCTGGGTTCCGGTGGCAGCGCTGAGGGGGACCCTGAGGACCCCCGGCCTCGGCGTCGCCATGGCAACGGGGCCTGGCGCACCCTCAGAGCGCCCTGGGCCGAGGCCCGCAGGTGCCACCCCAGGGGGACACCGGAGTGTCCCTGTGAGGGTGACACTGGGGTGTCCTTGCGCTGGGTGACACCGGTGTTTCTCTGCCTCTTGGGGACAGTCGGACAGTGGCGGAGCTGGGGACGGGTCCGTGCCCGGGTGTGACGACAGCTCCTGCCGTGGACCCCTGAGCGGGTTGTCACCACAGCCCGGGCCTGTCACACGGGGTGGCTCGGCAGCTGAGGGGTGACAGCCCAGCCCGGGGTGACCCAGCACCCCGACACGGTGACAGCCAAGCTCAGGGGGTGACCAACACTCTGACACAGTGACAGCCAGGCTTGGGGGTGACCTGACACCCTGACAGTGTGACAGCCCAGCCTGGGGGTGACCCAGCACCCCAACACGGTGACAGCCAGGCTTGGGGGTGACCTGACACCCTGACAGGGTGACAGCCCAGCCTGGGGGTGACCCAGCACCCCAACACGGTGACAGCCAGGCTTGGGGGTGACCTGACACCCTGACAGGGTGACAGCCCAGCCTGGGGGTGACCCAGCACCCCAACACGGTGACAGCCAGGCTTGGGGGTGACCTGACACCCTGACAGTGTGACAGCCCAGCCTGGGGGTGACCCAGCACCCCAACACGGTGACAGCCAGGCTTGGGGGTGACCTGACACCCTGACAGGGTGACAGCCCAGCCTGGGGGTGACCCAGCACCCCAACACGGTGACAGCCAGGCTTGGGGGTGACCTGACACCCTGACAGTGTGACAGCCCAGCCTGGGGGTGACCCAGCACCCCAACACGGTGACAGCCAGGCTTGGGGGTGACCTGACACCCTGACAGTGTGACAGCCCAGCCTGGGGGTGACCCAGCACCCCAACACGGTGACAGCCAGGCTTGGGGGTGACCTGACACCCTGACAGTGTGACAGCCCAGCCTGGGGGTGACCCAGCACCCCAACACAGTGACAGCCAGGCTTGGGGGTGACCTGACACCCTGACAGGGTGACAGCTCAGCCTGGGGGTGACCCAGCACCCCAACACAGTGACAGCCAGGCTTGGGGGTGACCTGACACCCTGACAGGGTGACAGCTCAGCCTGGGGGTGACCCAGCACCCCAACACGGTGACAGCCAGGCTTGGGGGTGACCTGACACTCTGACAGGGTGACAGCCCAGGCTTGGGGGTGACCTGACACCCTGACAGGGTGACAGCCCAGCTGGAAGGTGACCCAGCACCCTGACACAGTGACAGCCAGGCTTGTTGGGTGATTTAACACCCTGAAAGGGTGACAGTCTAGCCCAAGGGTGACCCAAGACCCTGATGGGTGACAGCCCAGCTGGAAGGTGACCCAACAGCCTGACAAGGTGACAGTCCAGCCTGGAGGTGACCCAGCACCCCAACAGGGTGACAGTCAATCTTGGGGGTGACCCAACATCCTGAAAAGATGACAGTCGAGGCCGGGGGTGACCCAACAGCCTGATGGGTGACAGCCAAGCTTGGGGGGGGGGGGGGTGACCCAACACCCCAACACAGTGACAGGCCAGCCTGAGGGTGACCCAACAGCCTCACTGGGTGACAGCAGAGCTGGGGGGGTGACCCAGCAAGCACCCTGACATGGTGACAGCCTGGCCAGGTGACACAGGGACTCGCACCCCCAAACCTGCTCCGGGGGAGGGGGGGTGAACCCACAATGACCATCGCTGGCCGGCTCACGCCGCCACCAGTTCAAACCAGTGACTCCCAGTCTGACCGACCGCTTCCCCCCGTCAACAGCCGCCGGGCCAGACCCTCACTCGGGGCGGGAAGGGTTAAAATCATGGAGCTGAGCAGGGAGCGGGGGGGGGGGAGCTGGGGGTCCCCAATGCGGGGGGGCACTGGGTGCCCCCATCTTCCTCCCCATGTCCCCCCCCACCCCGACCTCAGCGGCTCCATCCAGCTGCAAACATCTGGGGGGAGAGTTTGGGGGGGGCTGGAGGACCCCGACCTTCAGCCCAACGCCCCCCCCCAGCTGCCAACATCTGGTTGAATTGGGGTGCTGGAGGGGGGGGGGCACTGGCACCCCCCCGATTTTGTCCCATCCCCCCCTTCCAGCTGCAAGCGCCTGGTGGAGTGTTTGGGGGGGCGCAGGGGGAGCCATGTCCCCCCCTTAACCCCTCCCCAGCCGGATGGCGGGGGGGGGGGGGGGGGGCAAAAGACACCCCTTTGCCCCCCCAACGCCCCCTTAGCTGTAAACCCCCAGCACCAGCGGGACCCCCAGAAGGGCCTTATCCCCCCCCCGTACCCCCACAATGCCACACACGCCGGGGGGGGGTCACAACACCCCCCAACCCCCCCCCCCCCCCCCCATTGATGGGGGGACACGCCAACCCCCCCCCACCTGTGCCCGTCCCACCGCCAAGCCCAGGCCCGCGATGGTGAAGGGGGGGCCCCCCCCATCTCCTCCCCCCCACCACCACCACCTCGGCTGTACCCCCCCCGGGGGGGTCCGTTCGCCATGGCGGGGTGGGGGGGACACATCTGGGGCCGGTGGCGGGGGGCCGAAGCCCCCCGACCATAGAGCTGCGCCATGCGGCGGGCGGCGGGCGGCCATGCCGGGAGGCCCTTCCGCTCGCGGCCTCCCCGCTCCCGCTCCCCCGCCGCCCCCCGAGCCCCCCCGAGCCCCCCCGGCCCCCCGCCCAGGCCGGCCGCAGCGGTGAGTCGGGACCAGGGACCCCCCCCCGAAAAGAAAAAGGGTGGACAGGGCCCCCCCCCGCAACTCCCCTTTTCCCCTTCTCGGTGCCCCCCCCGAGATGGCGGCGATGCTGGGGGGGCAAGGGAGGGGGGAGTGTAGCCCCCCCCACCATGTTGGGGGGGGACCCCTCCATGGGGGGGGGGGGGCACGGAGGGGGGATGCTGTCGGGATGGGGAGGGGGATGCTTCAACCCCCAATCCATGGCCTTGGGGTGCCCCCCCCCAGCATCAGGAGGGGAAACTGAGGCATGGAGTGGTTTGCGCCCCCTTTGGGGTGCAGCGGGGACCCCCCCTTGGGGTGCCTCTGTGTCACCCCATTTCTTTACCTGCTCCTTCCCCCACCCCCCCCCCCCGGGCAGGGTCCCCCCGTCTGAGCGTGCTGGGACGGCGGCGATGGACACGGAGGGGGAACCGGCCGGCCGGGACCCCCGGGACCCCCGGGACGCCGAGCTGCCGGAGGGGACCTCCGCAGGTGAGCCCCCCCAAAACAGCACCCAGCCACGGTGAGGGGCTCGGCTGGGGTATCCCCGTGGCATTGCGGGGAGCGGGGCGGTGGTGAGTCCTTTTGTTTTGGGGGGCCCCCCCCCGTGGATCTGCCCCAACCCAGTAATGTGGGGATACCCCGACCCTGCAGCGTGGGGATCCCTCAGTCCTGGGGGGTTGGGGGACCCTGATCCCAGAGGGTGTGGGTGTCCCGTTCCCACGGAATAGGGGTACCCCAATCCCAGGGGATGGGGGTACCCCAGGGATGTGGGGATGTCCTATTCCCATGGCATGGGCGTACCCCAATCCCAGGGTTTAGGGGTGCCCCAAGCCCACAGCACGTGGGTACTCCAGTCCTGGGGTGTAGGAGTGTCCCATTCCCATGGCACGGGGGTACCCTGATCTCGGGGTATGGGGGTACCCTGATCCCACAGCACGTGGGTACCCCAGTCCTGGGGTGTAGGACTGTCCCATTCCCATGGCATGGGGGTACCCCGATCCCGGGGTATGGGGGTACCCTGATCCCACAGCACGTGGGTACCCCAGTCCTGGGGTACAGGGATGCACCATTCCCATGGCACAGGGGTACCCCGATCCCGGGGTATGGGGGTACCCTGATCCCACAGCACAGGGGTACCCCAGTCCTGGGGTGCAGGGATGCACCATTCCCATGGCACAGGGGTACCCCGATCCTGGGGTATGGGGCAGCCCCAATCCCACAGCACAAGGGCACTCCAGTCCTGGGGTGCGGGGACGTCTCATTTCTATGGCATGGGGGTACCCCAATTCTGGGGCATGGGGGTACCCCGATCCCACAAGAAGCGGATGCTCCGGTCCTGGGGAGCAGCTGCCCTGGTCCATGCCATGGGGATGCCCCGATCCCAGGGTGTGGGGCTGCTCCAGTCCCTCAGAGTGGGGATACCCCGATCCCCTGGCACAGGGATACCCCAATCCCGGGGTACAGGGGTGCCCCAACCCCATGGCACGGGGATACCCCAATCCTGGGGTGCAGGGATGTCCCGACTGCACGGTGTGGAGATGCCCCAGTGTGGGGGTTCGGGAACGTCCCATGTCTGTGGCGCAGGTGTGTTCCAGTCTCGGGGTGCAGGGGTTCCCCATTCCGGTGGCATCGGGATACCCTGATCTGGGGGTGCAGGGGTGTCCTGATCACATGACATGGGAATGCCCTGATTTGGGGGTGCAAGGATGCCCCATTGGTGTGGCCTGGGGACACGCTGATCCTGGGGTGCAGGGACATCCTGATCACACAGTGTGGGGATGCCCCAGTCCTGGGGTGCAGGGATGTCCCGATTTTGGGGTGCAGGGGTGCCCTGCTCCCACACCATGGGGGTGCCCCAGTCCTGGGGTGCAGGGACATCCTGATCACACGGCATGGAGGTGCTCTGATCTTGGGGTGCGGGGATGTCCCCATCCCACAGCGTGGGGATGCCTCGATCCCAGGGTGCAGGATGTCCTGATTTTGGGGTGCAGGGGTGCCCTGCTCCCGCACCGTGGGGTTTCCTGGCACCCCAACTCCAGCCCTGGTTCACAGAGGGAATTTGGGCACCGGGTGCCCCTGGGTGGTGCCATCCCTGCCCGGTGCACCCCGAGTTGGGACACTCGTCCGTGGGGTGGGACGGGGCGGGTTGGGGCGGGTCGAGCCAGGAGTTAAACCTGGCTTGGGAGCAGGACAGGGGTGTCACCGCTGTCCCCAAACCAGAGAGGGGACAGGGGAGGTGGGAAAGGGATGGAGGGGGGGCAGAGCGGATGGGGAAGGGACAGAGGGGACAGAAGGATGCAGAAGGGACAAAAGGGATGGGGAAGGTGGAAAAGGGATGGAGATCGGGGAGTAGGAATGGAGAAGTGTGAGTAGAGATGGGGAAGGTGGAAAAGGGCTGGAGAAGGAGGAGTAGGGAGGGAGAAAGGAGAGTAGGGATGGAAAGGGAAGAGTAGGGATGGAGAAGGTGGAAAAGGGCTGGAGAAGGGGGAGTAGGGATGGAGAAGAGGAGTAGGGATGGAGAAGAGGAGTAGGGATGGGGAAAGGGGAGTAGGGATGGAGAAGAGGAGTAGCGTTGGAGAAGGTGGAAAAGGGATGGAGAAGGGGGAGTAGGGATGGGGAAGGTGGTAAAGGGGTGGGTAAGGGGATGGAGTAGAGATGGAGAGGAGAAGGAGTAGAGATAGAGAAGGAGGAGCAGGGATGGAGAAGGGAGAGTAGGGATGGAAAGGGAGGAGTAGGGCTGGAGAAGGTGGAAAAAGGATGGAGAAGGGGGAGTAGGGATGGAAAGGGAAGAGTAGGGATGGAGAAGTGTGAGTAGAGATGGGGAAGGTGGAAAAGGGCTGGAGAGGGAGGAGTAGGGATGGAGAAAGGAGAGTAGGGATGGAAAGGGAAGAGTAGGGATGGGGAAGGTGGAAAAAGGATGGAGAAGGGGGAGTAGGGATGGAAAGGGAAGAGTAGGGATGGAGAAGGTTGAAAAGGGCTGGAGAAGGGGAGTAGGGATGGAAAAGAGGAGTAGGGATGGGGAAAGGGGAGTAGGGATGGAGAAGAGGAGTAGCATTGGAGAAGGTGGAAAAGGGGTGGGTAAGGGGACGGAGTAGAGATGGAGAGGAGGAGGAGTAGAGATAGAGAAGGAGGAGCAGGGATGGAGAAGGGAGAGTAGGGATGGAGAAGGTGGAAAAGGGGTGGGTAAGGGGATGGAGTAGAGATGGAGAGAAGGAGTAGGGATAGAGAAGGAGGAGCAGGGATGGAGAAGGGAGAGTAGGGATGGAAAGGGAGGAGTAGGGATGGGGAAGGTGGAAAAGGGCTGGAGAAGGGGGAGTAGGGATGGAGAAGAGGAGTAGGGATGGAGGAGTAGGGATGGGGAAAGGGGAGTAGGGATGGAGAAGAGGAGTAGGGATGGACAAGCAGGGATGGGGAAAGGGGAGTAGGGATGGAGAAGAGGAGTAGCGTTGGAGAAGGTGGAAAAGGGGTGGAGAAGGGGGAGTAGGGATGGAGAAGAGGAGTGGGGCTGGAGAAGGGACGCGGGGGCTGGAGGAGGCACAGCGGGCCGGGGAAGGCTCGGTGGGGACGCAGCCGCGGCCCAGCCCCGTCCCCTGGGTGCCAGCCGTCCCCCCGCCGGTGCCCAGCTCTCCTCTCCCCGCAGCCCCCCCCAGCCCCCCGGCCTCCGGCAGCGAAGCGCCCGCCCGCCCGCCCCGGCCGCCGCGCAAAACCCCGGCGCGTCGACCCGCCCGAACGCCGGCGACGCCGCGGGGCCTGGGCCCGCTGAAGGAGCTGCTGGGCTTACGGGGGGGTCGCCTGCGCCCCACCATCTGCAGCGAGTGCGGGAAGGGGTTCAGCCGCAGCTCGGACCTGGCGCGTCACCAGATCACCCACACCGGGGAGAAGCCCTACACCTGCGGCGCCTGCGGCAAAGGCTTCAGCCAGAACTCCAACCTGGTCACCCACCAACGCATCCACACCGGCGAGAAGCCCTACGGCTGCGGCGCCTGCGGGAAACGCTTCAGCGAGAGCTCGGCCCTCATCCAGCACCAGCGGACCCACACCGGGGAGAAGCCCTACAGCTGCGGCGAGTGCGGGAAGCGCTTCAGCGTCAGCTCCAACCTCATCCGCCACCGCCGCACCCACAGCGACGAGAAGCCCTACATCTGCGGGGAGTGCGGCGACGGCTTCCGCCACAAATCCCAGCTCCGGCGGCACCAGAAGCTTCACGTTGCGTGATGGGGACGCCAGGGGGACGTTGGGATGGGGGTGATTTTCGGGGTGTATCTGGAACCACAAGTCCCAGCTCTGTTGGCACCAGAAGCTTCACGTTGCGTGATGGGGACACCAGGGGGGACGTCGGGATGGGGGTGATTTTCGGGGTGTATCTGGAACCACAAGTCCAAGCTCCATCGGCACCAGAAGCTTCATGTTGCGTGATGGGGACATCGGGATGGGGGTGATTTTCGGGGTGTATCTGGCACCAAAAATCCCACCTCCATCAACACCAGAAGCTTCACATTGTGTGGGGGGACGCCAGGGGGGACGTCAGGATGGGGGTGATTTTTGGGGTGTATCTGGCACCAAAAATCCCAGCTCTGTCGGCACCAGAAGCTTCACGTCGTGTGATGGGGACACCAGGGGGGACGTCGGGATGGGGGTGATTTTCGGGGTGTATCTGGCACCAAAAATCCCAGCTCTGTCGGCACCAGAAGCTTCACGTCGTGTGATGGGGACGCCAGGGGGACGTCGGGATGGGGGTGATTTTCGGGGTGTATCTGGCACCAAAAATCCCAGCTCTGTCAGCACCAGAAGCTTCACGTCGTGTGATGGGGACACCAGGGGGGACGTCGGGATGGGGGTGATTTTTGGGGTGTATCTGGAACCACAAGTCCAAGCTCTGTTGGCAGCAGAAGCTTCACGTCATGTGATGGGGATGTCGGGGGGGACGTCGGGATGGGGGTGATTTTCAGGGTGTACCTGGCACCAAAAATCCCAGCTCTGTCGGCACCAGAAACTTCACGTCGTGTGATGGGGACACCAGGAGGGACGTCGGGATGGGGGTGATTTTTGGGGTGTATCTGGAACCACAAGCCCGAGCTCCATTGGCAGCAGAAGCTTCACATTGCATGACAGGGACGCCAGGGGGGATGTTGGGATGGGGGTGATTTTCGGGGTGTACCTGGCACCAAAAATCCCAGCTCTGTTGGCACCAAAAGCTTCACGTCGTGTGATGGGGACACCAGGGGGGACATCAGGATGGGGGTGATTTTTGGGGTGTATCTGACACCACAAGTCCGAGCTCCATTGGCAGCAGAAGCTTCACGTTGCGTGACGGGGACGCCAGTGGGGATGTCGGGATGGGGGTGACTTTTGGGGTGTATCTGGAACCAAAAATCCCACCTCCGTCAACACCGGAAGCTTCACATCGTGTGATGGGGACGCCGGGGGGGGACATCAGGATGGGGGTGATTTTCGGGGTGTATCTGGAACCACAAGTCCCTGCTCTGTCAGCACCAGAAGCTTCACATCACATGACAGTGACACTGGGGGGGGGACGTCAGGATGGGGGTGGTTTTTGGGGTGTATCTGGCACTAAAAATCCCAGCCCCGTCAGCACCAGAAGCGTCATGTGTGACAGGGATGCTGGGGGACGTTGGGATGGGGGTGATTTTTGGGGTGTATCCCCCACCAAGGGGGAGTGGGGCACCACAAATCCCAGCTCTGTCGGCACCAGAAGCTTCACGTCGCGTGACGAGGATGCCGGGGGATGTCGGGATGGGGGTGATTTTTGGGGTGTATCCCCCACCAGGAGGGAGCGGGGCACCACAAGCTCCGTCAGCACCAGAAGTTTCACACCGTGTGACAGGGACACCGGGGGGGACATCGGGGTGGGGGTGATTTTGGGGGGGTGTTGCCCCAGCGAGGGTTGGGGGCTGCAGCGGGCCGGGGCTGGACGCGCCCATGGCAGAACCGGGATTAGGTGCCTTCCCCCCCCCTCTCCGAGTACCCCCCAAAGCCAAGGGGAGGTTGGGGGGGGACACACAGTGTTGGGGCGCACGGTTCTGCCGATGAGATCAATAAAATGTCCCCGAGCAGCAGCGGCACTTGCTGAGCAGTTTCGGGGACCCGCAGGGGCCGAGGCGGCGGTGACGACAGCAGCGTTTTTTTTTTCCCCATCATCTTCCTTTTCATCATTTTCCCATTTTTTTTCCCCCATCATCATCATCCTCTTCCCGGCCGGGGCTGGAGCGGCGCCGGGTGCCCCGCGGGGACGGCTCCCACGCCCGCGCCCGCACGCGCCACCCAACCGCCCCGCGGCCGCCACCACGACGGGGACCCGCCGATCCCCACCCTCGCACCCCCAAACCCTCCCCGAGGCGGCGGCGGCGGGGGGAGGGCTCAGCGGGGTGTAAAAAGGGGATGCTGGGGGCACCCCCAAAACCCCAACACCCGGGGCCGAGCTGGGCGCGATCCCGCTAACGAAGGCGCCGGCCTCGTTGCATAATTTCCAACCATTTTTTTTTGCCGGCGGGTGGGGGAAATGCGCTGGGTTGGAGCTGGAGCCGTTACACAAAGGGGGGGGGTTAGGGGGGATCCGGCTGCTCCTTTTTCCCCCCCTCCCGCACCCCCAAAAAAACAGCCTCGTTGAATCCCCCCAAACCCACCTGACCGGGAACATTTTCCAAGCAGAGCGTGAAAAAAAAAAAAAAACACAAATCCACGATTCCCCGTCACCGGAGGGGCTGAGCCCCCCCCCCCCAGCCCCGTCCTCCCCACCGGGACCCATCGCTTGGCTGTGGGGTTTGGGGGTGTCGTAGTTGGGGTTCTCCCTTCCAAGGTTTCACCCCCATTTTTTATTATTTTTTTTTTTTTGCTCGCCGAGTGGAAAAAAGCATCCGGCTCGCGGCGAGGCGGCAGCAGGGCCGGGGGAATGGGATGACGCTGGGACCTTCCTGTTCCCGGCCTCCCCCAAACGCAGCCTCGCGCCCGGGGGCCAGCGCCAGCCCTCGCACCCCCAAACCCCTCACCAGGGACCCCCCCAAAACCCCCTTCGCCCCCCCCCCCCCCTCCCAGACCCCATCACGCTGCCTCATCCTTCGGCCTCGGAGAGGTGAGTTGGAGGCCGGTGGGTGTTGGGGGACACACACACGCGCATGTCCTTGGGGTTGGCTTGGGGAGGGGGGGGGCAGGAAAAGGGGGACCCCTCAAAAAAAAATGGGGCACCCCCCCCACCTCGGGATGGGGCTGGGGGAGCTGTTGGAGGGGGGCCAGGGAGCGGCGGTGGATGGCGGGGGGGGGGGGGTCCCGGCGCTTTGGTTTTCCTTTGTGCCTCGTGGCCCCGGCGCTGCGGCCCCCACCCCGAAAATAAATTTGGGGGGGCGAGAGCGGGGGGGAAACTGAGGCAGGGAGAGGGGATGGGGGGGTAAAGGTCGGGGGCTGGGGGCTGCATTGGCCTTGCAGTGCCTGTGCCCCCCCCCGTGGGGCGGTGCTGCAAGACCCCTTCCCCCCCCCAAGATGTGGGGGGGGGCTCAGCTCGGCCCCCCCCAGCCCCATTTGCCCCCTCCCCCCCCCGGGGCAGGGAGCAGCCCCGAACCCTCTTTCTTGTACCCCCCAATTTGGGGAGGGGCGCACAGATTAAGGTCAAAGGCAACTTGGCGGGGGGGGGGGGGGAATATCTCCGTGCCTCAGTTTCCCCCGCTGAAGGGCACGGGGCTGGAAATTTGGCTTTTTCAGCCCATTTAGACCCCACAGGGCCCCCCCCCCAAAAAAAAAAACCCCAGCAGGGGCCCCGAGTGCTGCCGAGCAGAGCTGGGGGTCTCGAATGCATGGGGGGGGGGGGTCCCTGGGAGAGGACCCAGCGCCCCCCAACACCCTGGGGGAGCATTTGGGCTCCGCGTGCCCTGAGTGCCTGGGGTGGGGGGGTGAGGCAGCATCCCCGGGGGGGGGCACTGAGCACCTTTGGGGTGCACTGGGCAGTTTGGGGGGGCCACGGGGCAGCTTTGGGGGTGCATTGAGCAACTTTGCGGTGTCTCAGGCAGCCTGGGGGGGGGCACTGGGCAGCTTTGGGGTGCACTGGGCAGCCTGGGGGGGGGCACTGAGCGGCTTTAGGGTGCACTGGGCAGTTTGGGGGGGGCACTGGGTGGCTTTGGGGGTGCAATGGGCAGTTTGGGGGTGCACTGGGCAGCTTTGGAGTGCACTGGGCGGCTTTGGGGTGTCTCAGGCAGCCTGGGGGGGGGCACTGGGCAGCTTTGGGGTGCACTGGGCAGCCTGGGGGGGGGGCACTGAGCGGCTTTAGGGTGCACTGGGCAGTTTGGGGGGGGGGACTGGGTGGCAGTTGGGGGGGGCACTGGATGGCTTTGGGGGTGCACTGGATGGCTTTGGGGGTGCACTGGGCAGTTTGGGGGGGCACTGGGCAGCTTTGGAGTGCACTGGGCGGCTTTGGGGGTGCACTAGGCAGTTTGGGGGGGCACTGGGTGGTTTTGGGGGGTGTACGCCCCTTCGGGGTGCACCACGGTCCGTGGCAGGAGGGTACAGGAGGCTTTGGGGTGCACCAGGCGCTAACGGGGTACCCAGGGAGGGGGACTGTGGGCACCCTCGGGGTGCACTGGGCAGGCTGGGCAGGGGGGTGCAGGCGGTTTTGGGGTGCACCAGGATTCCCGGAGGGGCGCGGACACCTTCGGGTGCAGCGGGCACCCCGAGGGGGGGCTGAGGGCATCTTTGGGGTGCAAAGGGCACCCTGGGGGGATGTAGGCAACTTTGGGGTACACTGAGTGTCTTTGGGGGGTACAGGCAGTTCTGGGGGGACCCTGGGAGGGGGTACAGGCACCTTTGGGGTGCAGCTGGAATCCTGGGGGGGGGGGGGGGGAGGGGATGCAGGCACTTTTGGGGTGCACCCAGGAGAGGGGTACAAGCGCACCGGGGGTGCACTGGGCATCCTGGGGAGGGGTGCAGGTTCTTTTGGGGTGCACCGAGCGCCTTTGGGAAGGTGCAGGCACCGGGGGGGGGCACCCCGGGAGTACAGACACTTTTGGGGTGCAGTAGGCAACCTGAGGGGGATGCGGGCACTTTTAGGGTGCACAGGGCACCCCAAGAAAGGGGTACAGGCACCTTCTGGGTGCACCGGGCACCCTGGGGAGATGCAGACACTTTTGGGGTGCACCGGGCACCCCAGGAGGGGGGTACAGGCCCTTTTGGGGTGCAGCAGGAAGTCGGGGGGGTGCAGGCATTTTTGGGGTACACCAGGCACCCCACAAAGGGGATACAAACACCGCGGGGGGGGGGGGGGGAGCGGGCGGCACTTTTGGGGCGCAGCGGACACCCGGGGGGGATGAAATCACTTTGGGGGGGCTCCGATCACCCTGGGGACACCCCCCCCCGGACTTAGGGGGTCTCTCCGCGGTGTCGCGGGGGTCTCTGAGGCCCGACACCCCCCCCCCCGGCGGGGGCCGGGCCCGCGCGGAGCCGCCGCCCCCTCGGGCCGGGCGGGCGGCGGAAGCGGCGGAGCCGCCGCCGCGGCCGGTGAGCGCGGGGGGGGGCAGGGAAGGTGGAGACGGGGGGCGGGGGGGGGGGCCGGGGCCGCCCCTCCCAGCCCCGGGGATGCTCGGGGGTCCCTGCACCCCCCCCCCACCCCCCAGCTGGGTCCCGTGCCCCCCCTCCGCTTCCCCCCGGCCAAGATGGCCCCGGCCGCCGCCTGGCACCGGGACCGGCCCCCCCGGAGGGTTCAGGGACACCCCCCCCCCCCGCGGGGATGGATTCTCCCCCCCCCCCCCTCCCGGTGCTGCAGGACCCCGGAGCGGAGCGGGGGGGAGCAAAGAGGGGGCGCACCCCAGGAGGGGGGGGATGCGCAGGGGCGTGTTGCAGCCCCCCCCCCCAGTCCGGGGAGGGGGGGGGGGGGGCAGATTCATGGGGTGAGTGACAAATGCCCCCCCGCCAGCTGCGGCGCTGTAACCACTCGTGTCCGTGTGCCCCCCCCGGCCCCCCCCCAGATCTCGGGGGTCCACGTCAGGGCAGAGCCGCGGGGCCGAGTCCGGAGCAGCAGCGGGACCCCCCCAAAACCCCCGGGAGACCAGGTAACGGGGGTGGTGGTGGTGGGGGGGTGTCAGGGGGAGTAAGGGGGGGGGCACGAAGGGATTTGGGGTCACGTGGAGGGATTGGGGGGAGGCTACGAAGGGATTTGGGGGCGCACAGAGGGAGTTTGGGGCGGCACAAGGAGGTTTGGGGCGGTACGATGGGATTTGGGGGGGCACAGCGGGATTTTGGGGGGACACAGGGATTTTGGGGGGGCACAGTGGGATTTGGGGGGGCACAGCGGGATTTTGGGGGGGCACAGCGGGATTTTGGGGTGGCACAAGGGGATTTGAGGTGGCACAGCGGGATTTTGGGGTCACACAGAGGGATTTGGGGAGGCACAGAGGGATTTTGGGGTCACACAGAGGGATTTTGGGGTCACACAGAGGGATTTAGGCCAACACAGAGGGGATTTGGAGCAGCATAAAGGGACCTGGGGGGCACAAAGAGACTTGCCCCCCCCCCCCGCCCCAGCAGCAGGACCCGGCCATGGGACAAGAGTAAACGAGATGCAAATTGTCGTGAGGCCGGAGGAATCCAGGATGGGTTTGGGAGCCTGAGGGGGGGCGTCTGGGGCCGGATTTGGGGTGGGGGGGTGGCTCAGGGCTCCCCGCTGCCTCGCAGGACACCGGGGTCCGCCGGCCGCCCCCATGGAGCAGGAGGAGCCCTGCGTGGTGGAGCTGCACGACTCCGACGAGGGGGACATGGTCCGGAGGGTCTACATCGGTGAGGAGGGGGCGAGGGGGGGACCCAGCCCTGGGGGGGGGGTGCTTGGCCACGATGGGGAGGTGCTTGGCCGCGATGGGGGGGTGCCAGCCCCCTCCCCAGCCTCTCCCCCCGCCTCCACCCCCTCCAGCTGACGACGGCATCGTGAGCGACTGCGAGGACGAGGTGCTGCCCCACGAGATCATCCAGACCGTCATCCCCCACAGCCCCCTGGGCCCTAAAAGCAAAAAACGAGGCGGGCAGCCCAGCGCCGGCGCGGCCACGTCGGCGGGAGGCTACGGCGAGGAAGAGGAGGAAGGGGAAGGCGTGGGGGGACGGCACCGGGGCGGCCGGCAGCGCCCCTTTATCTGTAACGAGTGCGGGAAGAGTTTCAGCCACTGGTCGAAGCTGCTGCGGCACCAGCGGACTCACACCGGGGAACGGCCCAGCACCTGCGGCGAGTGCGGCAAAAGCTTCAGCCAAAACTCCCACCTGGTTCAGCACCGGCGGACGCACACCGGGGAGAAGCCGTATCGCTGCGGGGACTGCGGCAAGAGCTTCAGCTGGAGCTCCAACCTCATCCAGCACCAACGCATCCACACCGGGGAGAAGCCCTACACCTGCGGGCAGTGCGGGAAGAGCTTCACGCAGAGCAAGAACCTCATCAAACACCAACGCACCCACTCGGGCGCTCGGCCCCACCGCTGCGGGCAGTGCGGGCGCGGTTTCGCCCAAAGCACCAACCTGCTGAAGCATCAACGCGTTCACGCCGCCCGCGGGCAGCCGGCGCCGTGCCCCGAGTGCGGGCAGAGCTGCCGCGACGGGGCCGAGCTGGAGCGGCACCGGGCGCAGGCTCACGGGCACGAGCCCTACATCTGCGTGGAGTGCGGGGAGAGCTTCGCCAAGAGCGCCACGCTCAACCGCCACAAGCGCGTCCACAAGCCGCTCTTCGTGCGTTGAGAGCGGCGGGGGGGGGCAGTGGGAGGGGAGGGGGGGACACACACGGACTGTGCTGCGGGCAGGGGGACGGCGGGACAGCGAGCTGGGGGGACATGGACTGCGCTGTGGGCAGGGGGACGGGGGACAGCTGGGGGGGACGTGGTGCTGTGGGCAGGGGGACGGGGGGACAGCTGGGGGGGACGTGGTGCTGTGGGCAGGGGGACGGGGGACAGCTGGGGGACACATGGACTGCGCTGTGGGCAGGGGGACGGGGGACAGCTGGGGGGGACGTGGTGCTGTGGGCAGGGGGACGGGGGGACAGCTGGGGGACACATGGACTGCGCTGTGGGCAGGGGGACGGGGAGACAGCGAGCTGGGGGGGACACGGGCTGTGCTGGGGGCAAGGGGACAAGGTGACACTGAGCTGGGGGACACATGGACTGTGTTATGGGCAGGGGAACGGGGTGACACCACACTGGGGGACACCCAGACTGCGCCATGGGCAGGGGGACAAGGTGACGCTGAGCTGAGGGACACCCAGACTGTGCCATGGGCAGGGGGACAAGGTGACACTGAGCTGGGGGACACATGGACTGTGCTATGGGCAGGGGAACGGGGTGACACCACACTGGGGGACACACGGACTGTGCTGCAGGCAGGGGGACAAGGTGATGCCAACCCAGGGGACACCCAGACTGCTGTGGCCAGGGGGACAAGGTGACACCGAGCAGAGGGACATATGGACTGTGCTATGGGCAGGGGAATGGGGTGACACCACACTGGGGGACACCCAGACTGTGCTGTGACCAGGGGGATGAGGTGACACTGAGCTGGGGGACATATGGACTGTGCTACAGGCACAATGATGGGGTGACACCAAACTGGGGGACACCTGGACTGGTGTGGGCAGGAGGATGTGGTGACAGTGAACTGGGGGGGGGACACGGACTGTGCTGTGGGAAAGGGAACGGGGTGACACCACACTGGGGACACACAGACCGTGCTGTGGGCGTGGGGACAAGGTGACGCTGAGCTGGGGGACACATGGACAGTGCTGTGGGTGACACCGAACTGGGGGGGGGGGGGGGGATATGGACTGTCGTGTGGGCAGGGGGTGCGGTGACAGCGAGCTGGGGGACACATGGACTGTTGTGGGCAGGGGGACAAGGTGACACCAACCCAGGGGACACCTGGACTGTGCTGGGGGAAGGGGGACGAGGTGACACCAACCCAGGGGACACCTGGACTGCGCTGGGGGCAGGGGGACGTGGTGACAGTGAGCTGGGCAACACAGGGACTGTTGTGGGGGCAGGGGGACAAGGTGACACTACCCCAGGGGACACACAGACTGCACCCTGGACAGCGGGACAGGGTGACACTACGCAGAGGGGGGGACACGGAGTGTGGTGGGGGCAGGTGGAGGGGGTGACACCACCCCAGAGGACACAGGGACTGTGGGGGGGGGCAGGGGGACAAGGTGACACCACCCCAGGGGACACAGACGGTGCTGGGGGCAGGGGGACAAGGTGACACCAGGCCCCACCGGACACTTGCGCTTTGTGTGGCCCCCACTGGCCACGGGCTGGCCCTGGGTGACCCCGTGTCGGGGTTGGAGCCTATAGATGTACATATGGGGGGGGGGGGGGGGGGGGCACACACACGCGTAGGGTAGAAGCTGGGGGGGGGGGGGGGGGGGCACCAGGCAGCCCCCGCGCTGGGGAGGGGGTGGGCAGCGCGGCTGGAGGGGGCCACGGCCGTGGAATAAAGTTCTATTTGGGGGAAATGTGGAGTATTTTGTCCTGGGGGGGGGGGTAAAACCCCCACGGGGGTGTCGGGGGGGGCCCTGCTGTGTCCTTGCAGAGGCTGGAGCAGGATTTGCAGCATAAAGTGGCCCCAAATCGCAACCCCCCCCCCCCCAAACGTGTCCCCCAAGAGCACCCCGTTTCCACAAGTCTCTCATTTATTCAGCGCTGTGGCAGCTGCCTACAAAAAGGGGGGGGGGGGCCACGGGAAGGGCGGGGGGGGGGGGCTCCCCACGGCTCCCTCCCTCCGTTCCCAGCCCAGCGGCGATGGTGAGGAGGGGCGGCGCGAGGCTGAAGGCTACGCCTTGGTGGGGGCAGCCTGGGCGGCTCCCAGGGCTGTGAGCTGCTGGATCTTCTGGCTCATCATTTCCACCACGGCTGCGGGGAGAGAAGCGGGGGGGGTTTTTTGGGGTGTTGGGGGGCCCCCCCCCGGGAGCAGGGAGGGAGGGGGGCGCTCACCCTGCTTCATGGCGTGTTTCTCCTGCAGCGCCGGTTGGATTTTCTCCATCTGCTTGGTCAGGAAGTCGATTTTCCGCTTAAAAAAGTCACGGGCGTCGTCTGCAGTCTGGGGGGAGGGAGGGGAAGGGTAAAGGGGGGGTCCCCGCAGCACAAAAAGGGGGAGCTGCTCCCCCCCCCCCCCCCAAAACGCGATCGCTCCCCCTCACCTTCTCCACGTAGTAACCGGTTCCGACGTCGATGAGGACGCGCTCGACGTCCGAGAGCTTCCCGGGGACGTACATCTGGGGGGGGGGGTCAGGGAAAGCGGGGAACCGGGAGGGTGACGCGGCTCCGGCAGCACGGGGGGGGCCGGGGCGTGGCCGGGGGGGGCGTTATGGGGGGACGCAGCCCCGAGGGGAGGGAGTTTGGGGGGCTGCGGGGAGCAGGAAAGGATACGGAGCTGGTGAGCGGCACCAGCAGGTCCTTCCCTGCGGAAAAACAAATGGGGGGGGTGAGGGGAGCCCACGGGGGTGCAGGGGAGGAGGGGGGGGGGACAGCTGGGGCGTCCAGTAGCACCCCTGTGACCCCCCCCCCAGCCTCCCCGGGGGGCACGAGGTGGCAGAGCCTGGGTGAGAGGTGACACGTGATTTGCTCAGAGGGGGGGGGGGGGAAGGGGTGATTTGAGGGGGAGGAGGAGGAGGAAGAAGGGGCTATTGGGGGGTGGGGGGGGAGGAAGAAGGGGCAATTTGGGGGGGGAGGAAGAAGAAGGGGCAATTTGGGGGGGAGGAAGAAGAAGAAGAAGGGGCAATTTGGGGGGGGAGGAGGAAGAAGAAGGGGCAATTTGGGGGGGAGGAGGAAGAAGGGGCAATTTGGGGGGGGAGGAGGAAGAAGGGGCAATTTGGGGGGGGGAGGAAGAAGAAGGGGCAATTTGGGGGGGAGGAGGAGGAAGAAGGGGCAATTTGGGGGGGGGAGGAGGAGGAAGAAGGGGCAATTTGGGGGGGGAGGAGGAAGAAGAAGGGGCAATTTGGGGGGGGAGGAGGAGGAAGAAGGGGCAATTTGGGGGGGAGGAGGAGGAAGAAGGGGCAATTTGGGGGGGGAGGAGGAAGAAGGGGCAATTTGGGGGGGGGAGGAAGAAGAAGGGGCAATTTGGGGGGGAGGAGGAGGAAGAAGGGGCAATTTGGGGGGGGGAGGAGGAGGAAGAAGGGGCAATTTGGGGGGGGAGGAGGAAGAAGAAGGGGCAATTTGGGGGGGAGGAGGAGGAGGAGGAAGGGGCAATTTGGGGGGGAGGAGGAGGAAGAAGGGGCAATTTGGGGGGGGAGGAGGAGGAAGAAGGGGCAATTTGGGGGGGGAGGAGGAAGAAGAAGGGGCAATTTGGGGGGGGAGGAGGAGGAAGAAGGGGCAATTTGGGGGGGGAGGAGGAGGAAGAAGGGGCAATTTGGGGGAGGAGGAGGAGGAGGAAGGGGCAATTTGGGGGGGGAGGAGGAGGAGGAGGAAGGGGCAATTCTGGCGGAGCAGCCGGGGGGGGGAAGGCCGGGGAGGGGGTATTGGCCTCTCGGGGCTTAGCACGGCCCCCCCAGGGCCCAGCCGGGATTGGGGGGGTGGGGGGGGGTGTGGGGGGGCCCCACTCACCCTCATTGCTCTTGTTGAGCACGTTGAGACAGTCCTTGGCCTCCACGTACTTGGTCTGCACCACCTTGAGCTGGGCGATGGAGGACGAGAGGAACTCCACCTCCTGGGGGGGGCACGGCCTGCTCAGCGCCGGGGGGGGGCAACGGTGGGGAGAGGGGGGGGCTGCGGGGAGAGGGGGGGGCACCCCAGGAACATCCCCAAAGAGCGAGAGCCGCAGAGACACCCAGAGCCCAGGGGTGTCCCCCAGGGTGACGCGGGGTGTCGGCACCTCACCCAGTCAGCTCCAGCCTTGTCACCCCCCCCCCCAATCCAGCCACCCAGTTCCTACCCCAGTATTCCCCACGGCCCAGTATGGTCCAGTACATCCCCCCCAGTCCCCCCCACCCCAGCCTGCCCCCACACATCCCCCCCCCAGCCCTGTCTGAGCCAGTCACCCCAGTCCCCCCACCCCAGTCTGCTCCAGACACCCCCACTCAGCCCAGTCTGGGCCAGTCCCCCCAGTCCAGTCTCCCCCCACACATCCCATTCAGCCCAGTCTGGTCTCACACCCCCCTGCCCCCCTCCAGCCCAGTCTGGTCCAGTACATCCCCCCAGTCCAGTCTGCCCCCAGACATACCCCCCAGCCCAGTCTGAGCCAGTCACCCCAGTCTGGTCTCACCCCCCCCACACCTCCAGTCCCTCCAGACCAGTCTGGGCCAGTACATCCCCCCCAGTTTCAACAGCCCTGTCTGCCCCCACACCCCCCCAGTCCCCCAGACCAGTCTGGGCCAGTCACCCCAGTCCCCCCAGCCCAACCTGCCCCCGCACATCCCCTCCCAGCCCAGTCTGGGCCAGTCCCCCCAGTCCCCCCCAGTCCAGTCTCCCCCCACACATCCCCACTCAGCCCAGTCTGGTCTCACCCCCCGCCCTCCTCCAGACCAGTCTGGGCCAGTACATCCCCCCCAGTCCAGCCTGGCCCCACCCCCCCCCCCCATTCCAATGAGGCCCCATAAGCCCCCCCCAGCCCCACGCTCCCACACCTCCACCCCGTCGGCGCGGCCCCAGGCGGGCGGACACGGCCCCCCCCGGGCCCCCCCGGCCCCCCCGCACCTGGTCGAGCTGCCCCTTGAGCAGCTCCAGCTGCGGCAGCGTCAGCTCCGCCACATTCACCGGCTGCGCCATCCCGGGCCGCCGCGACGCTCTGGCACCGCCCGCGCCTCTCGCTGCTCCCCCCCCCACAGCGCCCCCTGGCGGCCGGGGGGACACACCCCAAAAGTCGGGGGGCAGCGCCCCAGGAACCCCCCCCCCAGGGAAAAGAGGCAGCCTCCCGCCATAAAAAGGGGCATCCAAGGTGCCCCCCCCCAAGGGGCTAAAGCGCAGCACCACCGTGGGGACGCAGCCCTGAGCAAGCTGGGGGTGTGTCCCCCCCCCTTCCTGGGACTCCTGGGGTCCCCCCAAACCTAAAAATAAAGAGATGGGGGGGCAGCAGCAAAAGCTGGGGGCTCTGGGTCACCTCCAGCAGCAGAGGAGGAGGGCAGGAGCCTCGGGGACCTTCCCTGGGGGGGGTCCAGCCCTGGGGACAGGGGGCAAATGGGGAGTGGAGGGAGAGGTGGGACATGGGGGGGACAGGGGACAAATGGGGGGGACAGGGGACAAATGGGGGGGACAGGGGACAAATAGGGAGCAGGGGGGGACAGGAGGGACAGAGGAGGAGCAGGGTGGGGGGACGGGACAAATGGGGATCAGGGGGGGGGACAGGAGGGACACGGGGGGACAAGAGGGACAAACATGGAACAGTGGGGGGACAGGGGACAAATGGGGAGCAGGGGCAGACTGGACAGACAGATGGGGACAGGAGGGGGACGGGGGAGCAGGGGTGGGGGGAATAGGAGGGACGTGGGGGGACAGGGGAGAAATGGGGGGGACAGGGTGGGGGGACAGGAGACAAATAGGGAGACGGGGGATAGTAGGGACAGAGGGGGAGCAGGGTGGGGGGAGAGGAGGGACACGGGGGGACAAGAGGGACAAACATGGAACAGTGGGGGGGTCAGGGGGACAAATGGGGAGCAGGGGTGGACAGGAGGGACTGATGGGGACAGGAGGAGCAGGGTGGGGGGAATAGGAGGGATGTGGGGGGACAGGGGACAAATGGGGGGGACAGGGGAGAAATGGGGGGGACAGGGTGGGGGGACAGGAGGGACACGGGGGGACAGGGGACAAATAGGGAGATGGGGGATAGTAGGGACAGAGGGGGAGCAGGGTGGGGGGAGAGGAGGAACACGGGGGGACAAGAGGGACAAACATGGGACAGTGGGGGGTCAGGGGACAAATGGGGAGCAGGGGTGGACAGGAGGGGGACAGGGGAGAAATAGGGGGACAGGAGGGACATGGGGGGACAGAGGATGAATGGGGGGCAGGGTGGGGGCACAGGGGTCCAAAGGCAGCAGCTTTATTATCCCAGAACACAGATAAAAACATTTTTATTGAATAAATTAAAACACTTTAAGAGACACCCGCCCCCCCCAAACCCCCCCAGTCACCCCGCGGGGCCCCCCCAGCCCTCACTGCAGGCAGACGGGCAGCCCGTAGGCCACGGGGGCCGCCCCGATGAGGTACTTGAGTTTGGGGGCTTGGCGGCCTGGGCCACGTAGGAGAGGAGGGGGGCCCCCGAGCCCCCCCGCAGCCAGCCCTGCAGCAGCGCCTGGGCGTAGCGGTCGATGTCCCGGTCGGTGACATCCCACAGGTTCCCCAGGACCAAGGGGCTGGAAGGGAGGAGGAGGAGGAGGAGGAGGGTGTTAAACCTGCTCCCGCCCCCCAAAACAAAGATTCTGCCCCCCCCTGCCCCCCGTCACTCACCAGCCGGCCATGATGTACTTGAGGACGATGCCGGAGCCCTCGAGGCTGCCGCGGACGGCGAGGGGCGGCGCTGCTGCAGCCGAAGAGGAGGGCGACGGCGCGACAGTCCATGCGGGCGATGGTCTGGCCGTCCAGCAAGCGGGCGCCCGCGCCGTGCCCCGCGTATCTGGGTGAGAGGAGACCCCCGAGGGCGTGGAGGGGGAGCCCCAGCTGCCAGAGCACCCCTCCCGAGGGCGAGGAAGGCCAAGGCCAAGGCGAGGGCGGGCAAGGCCAAGGCCAAGGCCAAGGCGAGGGCGGGCAAGGCCAAGGCCAAGGCCAAGGCGAGGGCGGGCAAGGCCAAGGCCAAGGCCAAGGCGAGGGCGGGCAAGGCCAAGGCCAAGGCCAAGGCGAGGGCAGGCAAGGCCAAGGCCAAGGCCAAGGCGAGGGCAGGCAAGGCCAAGGCCAAGGCAAGGGTGGGCAAGGCCAAGGCCAAGGCGGGCAAGGCCAAGGCCAAGGCCAAGGTGAGGGCGGGCAAGGCCAAGGCCAAGGCGGGCAAGGCCAAGGCCAAGGCCAAGGTGAGGGCGGTCAAGGCCAAGGCCAAGGCCAAGGTGAGGGCGGTCAAGGCCAAGGCCAAGGCCAAGGTGAGGGCGGTCAAGGCCAAGGCCAAGGCCAAGAAAGAAGACGGCGGGAGGGCAGCAGTAGCACAGGCTCCTCCCCACGCCCCCCAGCCCCCCGGGGACACTCACATGTAGAGGTCGTGCTCCAGCAGCGCCGCCTGCATCTGCTTGGTGCTGGGGACGGCTCCCGTCACCCCTCTCCAGCCCGGCTCGCTGTGGGACAGCTGGTGAGGGGGGGGGGAAAGAGGGGGCACAGACTGACCCCCCCCCAGCCCCCCCAGGTCTCCACCCACCTCTCGAACCAGCCCCGGAACCGCTCCTCGGTGCCCAGGAGGTTGCTGTGCGGGTTGAGGACGTAGAAGGTGCTGCTGGGGTTCACGCCGCGGCTCAGCACGGACCCCGCCGGCTGCTGCGGGGGGGAAGTGAGGGGTTGTGGCTCAGCGCGAGGTTTGGGGGGGGCCCCAAAGGCCGGGGCTGGGGTATGTGGGGTCTGTCCAACCCCCTGCCAACATCCTCTCACCTGTTGTGCCAGGGTGTAGCTGAGCAGGAAGCGCAGGGAAGGGAGGCGGGTTACGGGCACAGCCTGCAGGCACGGCATGCTCTCCCAGGGCAGCTTCTGCAGGTGCTGCGAGGAGGAGGAGGAGGAGGAGGAAGGTGTGAGCGGGGGGAAGGGGAAGGGGAAGGGGAAGGGGAAGGGGAAGGGGAAGGGGAAGGGGAAGGGGAAGGGGAAGGGGAAGGGGAAGGGGAAGGGGAAGGGGAAGGGGAGGAGGGGGGTGTGTGCAAGAGGAAGAGGACGAGGACGGTGTGAGCGGGAGGACGACGAGGACGGTGTGAGCGGGAGGACGACGAGGACAAGGAGAAGGAGGAGGAGGAGGAAAGTGTGAGTGAGAGGAAGAGGAGGAGGAGAAAGGTGTGAGTGGGAGGAAGAGGAGGAGGAAGATGAAGGCTCTCACCTTATCCAGAACCAGCACCAGGGACCCGCCGCTGCCCTTGGTGCAGTTTCGCCGCCTCTCCAGCGCCTCTTGCAGCAGCAGCTGAGCCTGGCGGGGCTGCGCCGGGCAGAGGCCGAAGGCCAGGGCTTGCACATCGCGGGGGGGTGAGGAGAGGAGCGGCGTTCAGCACCGCCTGCGGGCATGAGGAAGGGGTGAGCATCGGCCAAACGGGGGGTTCAGCTCCCCAAAACCCCGCCCCAGCCCGGGCACCTTGAGCAGGGCGGGGTCGGGGTCCCTCAGGCCGCAGCGGCGCAACTCGGGGTGCAGGCGGGCGGCGTCCTCGGCCAGCGCGGGCTCGGGGGCGCTGGGGAGCAGGACACCCCTCCAGCACCCCAGCACCTGCGTTTCCAGGCTCTCGATGAGGCTCTGCCAGAGACCAGAGAGTCACCAAGGGGGTGCAGACCCCCCAGGCCTCTCCCAAACACAAACCCCCGTTGGGGCGCAGCGTGGGTTTTGGCCCCCCACCTTCATCCTGCGGTCCAGCTCGGAGCGGCGCAGCCACCAGTCCTGCTTGTCTGTGCAGTTGTTGGTTTCCTTCTGCTCCCTCTGGATGGCGTCGAAATCTCTGAGCACGGAGCGCAGCGGGGCCTGGAGGTGGGGGGAGGTGATGTGAGCCCCAAAAACCACACGGCCAGGGTGTGTGTCCCCCCCCTCTCTCTGCCCTCACCTTGGTGAGCGCGGTGGGGATGCGCAGGTTGACAGGGGCGGTGCCCGGCTCCAGCCGTGCCAGCAGCAGCGTGTCCCCCCCCGAGCCCGGCTGGGGGCTGGCGAGGGTCAGCAGGCACACGGTCACCCCTGGAAGGGACCCCAGGGGTTAGGGAGAGCCCTGAGGGGGGAAGGGGAAGGGGAAGGGGAAGGGGAAGGGGAAGGGGAAGGGGAAGGGGAAGGGGAAGGGGAAGGGGAAGGGGAAGGGGAAGGGGTGAGCGGGGAGGAAGAGGGGGAAGGAAGGAGTGAGCGGGAGGAAGGCAGCAGAGGACCCTCCTCCCAGGCCCTCACCGCTGGGGATCTGCTGCAGCTGCGCCCAGAAGCGCTCCCGCTCGCCCGCCCCCAGCCCCGCGGAGCCGAACAGGAAGAGCCCCTCGAGCTGGGCCAGGCGGGGGCTGCGCGGGGTGGCCACGTCCTCCCCTATCGAGAGCCCCCCGAGCCGCTCCGCCACGTCCCCCGCTGCCTTCTTCTCTTTGCTGCTGGAGGGAAAAGCAGTCAGGAGGGGGGAGTAACCTCCCCCCCCGCCCCCAATCACCTTTTCTGGGGGGTTAGGGGTGTTGGACGAGCCCCTTCCCGCGGAGGCTCTGGGGACGAGGCTCGGGGACGCACTGAATCTTCCTGTGGATGACGCCGAGCAGCTGATGGCGAGTGGTGACGGAGACCGACTCGGAGAGCAGGTAGGCGGTGGAGAGCGGGTCCTGGTTGCCCATGGCCAGCGCCAGCAGCCGGCAGAGCTGGCTGTAGAGCGCGCCAGGAGGGCAGTGGCTGATGCAGCTGAAAGCGTCTTTCAGGAGCTCGAGGACCGTGTCCAGCGAGGAGACGTCTGGAAGAAATAAACCAGCAAATCCCACCCCCCCGCAGCAGGATCAGCCACAAACCCTTGGGCAAACGCTCAGAGCAGTGGGGAGGGGAGGTGGAGCAGAGGGGACAGATGTGGTGTCCCCAGCCCCAAGCTGTGACCAAGCTCGGCCCGGCGGCAGAGCCACAGGAGGGATTCACAGAATCCCAGAATCATCTCGGTTGGAAAAGCCCTTGAAGCTCCTCCAGCCCCACCATGAACCTCCCCCTGACCGTTCCCAACTCCACCAGATCCCTCAGCGCTGGCTCAACCCGACTCTTCAACCCCTCCAGGGATGGGGACTCCCCCCCTGCCCTGGGCAGCCCATTCCAACGCCCAACAGCCCCTTCTGCAAAGAAATCCTTCCTAAGAGCCAGTCTGACCCTGCCCTGGCGCAGCTTGAGGCCATTCCCTCTTGGCCTGCCGCTGGCTCCTTGGCTCCAGAGACTCCTCCCCCCTCTCTGCACCCTCCTTTCAGGCAGTTGCAGAGGGCCAGGAGGTCTCCCCTCAGCCTCCTCTTCTCCACACTAAACCCCCCCAGTTCCCTCAGCCGCTCCCCATCAGACCTGTGCTCCAGACCCTGCACCAGCTCCGTTGCCCTTCTCTGGACACGCTCGACTCATTCAAGGGCCTTTTTGGGGTGAGGGGCCCAAAACTGAACCCACTCATCGAGGGGCGGCCTCACCAGGGGTCAGATCCCTTCCCTGTCCCTGCTGGCCACGCTGGTGCTGGTACAAGCCAGGATGCCACTGGCCTTCTTGGCCACCTGGGCTCGCTGCTGGCTCATTACCAATCCCCCCCAGGTCCCTCTCTGACCGGCAGCTCTCCAGCCACTCCTCCCCAGGCCTGGAGCGCTGCTGGGGGTTGTTGTGGCCCAAGGGCAGCACCCGGCATTTGCCCTTAGTGAAACTCCCCCAGCTGGGCTCAGCCCATCTCCAGCCTGCCCAGGTCTCTCTGTAAGCTCCTTCTCCTCCTCCACTCTTTTCCTCTCTGCCCATACAGTGGTTTTTTTGACCCATTTAGATGTTTTAGCCGAGGTGCCACAACTTCACTAAGAGGCTCAGCTTGAGTTTTCCTCCCCCCACATCTCCCCAGTCCCAAAACCTCCCCGCCCCGTGCCGGGCACTCACCGTCAGCTGCGGGCAGGGCGGAGGAGAGGGTCCCCCCCAGGCACAGGGGGTCCCCGCTGCCCAGCCACCGTGCTCCCAGGACGTCCTCAGCGGCCATCTCATGCTGCCAGACCTCGCGCTGCCCGTCTGCGCCCTCCTGCCTGCACCGGGGCAACCGGCTCCTGCCTGCGGGAGGGAAAGAGGCGCCTGAGCCCCGCGACCAGCGGCAGCGGCGGGGACAACCCAGTGCAACCGCTTTGAGGGGGCGTGAAGGCAAAACCCCAGCTCACCTGGGGCTCCCTCCTCTTCCTCAGAGGCTCGCAAGACCTCGAAGCTCATCTCAAGCTCTTCCTCCACCTTCTCCTCTTCCTCAATGGCTCTCAGAAGCTCCCGCTCCTCCTCGGCTCTCTTGGCAGGATTCCTGCGGGTCACCCGCTCTCTCTTCTCCTCCGCAGCCTTGGCTCGGCGGGGGCCCCCCCGCCCTCTCCAGGGTGGGGGGCTGCTGCTCTGGTCACTGCACCCCCCCGAGCTTGCCCGGGCCTCCCTAGATTTGGGGAGCGGAGTTTTCCGGAGGCAGGATTTCTCACGGATTGCTGCGGGGGTCAGCCCCGCTTTGGGATCCTCCACGTCGCTGTCGTCACTGAACGTCACCTGAAAAGGAGGGACAGGGTGAGGGAGGGGGGGGGGGGGGGGCACGGGTCAGGGGTGGTGCGGGGCTCCCCCTCATCTCCCTCCTCACTCACCCTTAGGCGAGACTTAACTTTCCCCAAGGCTCTGGGCGCTCGCAGGAGCTGGGACTTGCTGGCTGGCGGAGAACAGTCGCTGAAGATGGTGAAGGGGGTCCTGGCGCTGGGAGCCGCGCGTGTCTTGGCGGGGGGACAGACTTTCTGGTGGGGGGTGCAGGGCACCGTCACCGGCCGGATGATGATGGGGGGCACTTCGCTGTCCGAGTCCCCCAGAGCAAAGACATCGTCGGTGTTCGGCCC
Organism: Strix uralensis; assembly: GCF_047716275.1. Lineage (NCBI taxonomy): Eukaryota > Metazoa > Chordata > Aves > Strigiformes > Strigidae > Strix > Strix uralensis. Next base: position 1,411,985 of record NC_134004.1, on the reverse strand, counting down.
AGCCCGCGGCTTCACTCGCCGGTTCTTCTTTGCTCTGGGCTTCGGCGCGGCGGGGGCCGGCGCTGGCTTGGGTTTGGGTTTTCGGGGTTCAGCCCTTTTCATTTGCACGGTTCGGGGCGCAGCTGCCGGTTTGGGCTCCGCCGTGGGCAGCTGGCAGGTCTGAAAGTCGGCAAAGACGCCATCCACGGAGTCGCTGCGCTTAGAGGCCAGGTGGCAAATGGTGGCCATGGCTTTGGAGAGCAGCAGGCTGGCCCTGGAGACCTCCAGGCTGGGCAGGTGGGGGCTGCAGGATGCCAGGAAGGTCAGTCCCGTCTCCACCTCCTCCTGCAGCTCCTCCGCTGGCCGGGGGCTGGCCAGGCTCTGAATGGCTAACATGGCATAGCCAGTGGCTACCAGATCATCCAGCAGCCCCAGCGTAGGCAGCTCCCGGCCAAGGGAGCCGCCCCACAGCTTGTCTCTCAGCTCGGCGGCGAAGCGGGAGGCGACGGCGGCGCGACGCGGCAGCACGGCGCGGATCAGCCCCAGCCCCTCGGCCGCGTTGCCCGCGGCCAGCTCGGCCTGGGCACAGGAGAGGAGCCAGCGCAGGCAGAGAGCCGAGAGGGCCAGGTCGGAGCAGAGGCAGCACGTGCAGGCTGCTGGGTGGGTGAGGAAGGCCAGTCTCTTCTTCCTCTGGGGCTTCAGCTCCGGCGAGGCGGTGAGAGCATCCTTCTTCTCCAGGCCGCTCACCGTGGCCACAAACTCCAGCGCGGGGCCCTTCAGGAAACTCTCCTCTTCCCCGGGGGGCTCAGAGATGGGGTCCTGAGGCTTCCTGCTCTCAAGTTTGCATTTCCTGGGCAGGATCTTCGTCTGGCTTTTCTGTTTCTTGCTGGTTTTAAACTCTGTGGGCCAAGGGGAGGGGTATATTTTGGCATCCTCCTCAGCTCCCGCAGCAGCCAGCCAGAGGAGGCGTGAGGAAAGCCGGACCCAACACTTCTGCCTTCCCCAGTTACACTTCTACTGGCCCGAGGAGTCGCTCCACCAGCCAAAGCGTGGCTCAGTCACCCCCCACCTCTGCACCCTCCTGGGTGACGGGGATCAGCTGCTCCAGCAGCATCTGCACAAGGCAGATCTTTCACCCCAGCCCAAAAGCGGGTGCGAGAGGCCCCATCCCCGCACTGCCTGGGTTTGGGGCTCACCTCGCCCCCCACATTCCGCTCCTCCCAGCCCAGAGCGGGGACTCACCGGTGTCAGACTCCAGCAGGAAGAGAGCTTGCTGGAGGTTGAAGTGGCTCAGCTCCAGCTCACTCTGCTGCAGCTCCAGCTGGGCCTTCAGCACCAGGAAGGAAGTACACCTGGAGGGGGGAGGAACAGCCCTCAGAGCCCCCAGCCAGCATCGCTCCATCCCCAGGGCCGTGAGCTCGTGCTCACATCTGGCCTGGAAGCGGAATTCAGGGGGTAACACACAGAATCACGGAATCGTTCAGGTTGGAAAAGCCCCTCGGGATCAGCGAGTCCAACCCTCAGCCCGACTCTACAAAGTTCTCCCCTACCCCACATCCCCCCCCAGCTCATCCAAACGGCCCTTAAACCCCCCCAGGGGTGGGGACTCCACCCCCTCCCTGGGCAGCCTGTTCCACTCTCTGACCACTCTGCCGGGGAAACATTTTTCCCTCCTGTCCAGCCTGACCCTCCCCTGTTGCAGTTCAAAGCCGTTCCCTCTCGTTCTGTCACTAATTCCCTGGGAGCAGAGACCAGCACCAACCTCTCCACAACGTCCTTTCAGGGAGCTGCAGAGAGTGATGAGGTCTCCCCTCCCCTTCTCCTCCTCACACTGAACAGCCCCAGCTCCTTCCATCGCTCCTCACAGGATTTATTCTCCAGCCCCTTCCCCAGCTCGTTGCCCTCCTCTGCCCTCGCTCCAGCCCCTCGAGATCTCTCTGGGATTGAGGTGCCCAAACCTGGACACAACCCTCCAGGTGTGGCCTCACCAGTGCAGAGCACAGGGGGACTGTCACCTCCCTGCTTCTGCTGGCCACACTGGTGCTGGTACAAGCCAGGATGCCGTTGGCTTTCTTGGCCACCTGGGCACATGCTGGCTCGTTATCAATCCCCCCAGGTCCCTCTCTGACTGGCAGCTCCAGCCACACCTCCCCGAGCCTGTAGCCACGCAGGGGGTTGTTGTGGCCCAAGGGCAGGACCTGGCACTTGGCCTTGTGGAAGCCCGTTGCCGTTGGCCACCGACCCGATCTATCCAGGTCTCTCTGTGGAGCCTCCCTGTCCCTGCGCAGATCAACATTCCCGCTTAACTCAGTGTCATCTGCGAGCTCACTGATGACACACTCTATGTCCTTATCGAGATCATCAATAAAGATGTTAAACAGAAACAGTCCCAACACCGAGCCCTGACAACACCACTTGTGACCGGCCACCAGCTGGATTTAACCCCATTGACCACCACTCTCTGGGACCAGCCAGCCAGTGCTTGATCCAACAGACCATTCGCTCATCCAGGCCACGCGCAGCTGGATTTTCTATAAGGAGAACAGGCCCCGGAGCAGCTGTTTGCTCCAGAGCAAGCTGAGATGGTGCCAAACCCCCCCGCCAGGGCCAGTTCCCCCCACCCAGGGACACAGACCCCGATGTCCCCCACAGCTGCGGGGCAGCTCAGCCCTCACCAAGCATCCCCTGAGCTCAGGGCCAGGCTGTGTCCCCTCCACACTCAACTCACCACCGTGGGGCTTGCAGTTTGGTGGCCAGCTTGACGGCCTCCAAGCAGAAGGCTTTGGCTTTACAGACCACCTCCAGCCTGCTGAGGAGAGCCACGAGGTGCTGCGAGCAGGCCAGCAGATCGGCCAGCACTTGCCACTTCAGCAGCAGGTTGTCCCCTGTGAGGAAGCACGGGAAGGTGACCCTCCCAGCGGGGCAGGCAAGGAGCCCGACTCCTTCCAGAGAAGCGCTCGGGTTTGGGGCCACGGCAGCGACCGACTCACCATAATCCACAAACTGGCTGTTGGACGCTGCTGTCTGACAGCCCAGCACGTCGCTGCCCATCAGCAGGAGGATGATGCTGCGGAAAAGCTTCTGGGATTCAACCAGTGCTGTCTTGGGCGACTTCCAGCCTGCACAAGGGTGGTCGTGGGCATCAGCACCAAGCGAGAGACTCCCCAGCCCAGCACAGAGAGACCCCTCCACCTTCCCTCTCTCGCCCCAAACAGGCTGGTTTGGAGAATCCCAGAATCACCCGGGTTGGAAAAGCCCTTGAAGCTCCTCCAGCCCCACCATGAACCTCCCCCTGACTGTTCCCAACTCCACCAGATCCCTCAGCGCTGGCTCAACCCGACTCTTCAACCCCTCCAGGGATGGGGACTCCCCCCCTGCCCTGGGCAGCCCATTCCAACGCCCAACAGCCCCTTCTGCAAAGAAATCCTTCCTAAGAGCCAGTCTGACCCTGCCCCGGCGCAGCTTGAGGCCATTCCCTCTTGGCCTGCTGCTGGGTCCTTGGCTCAAGAGACTCAACCCCCCTCTCTGCACCCTCCTTTCAGGGAGTTGCAGAGGGCCAGGAGGTCTCCCCTCAGCCTCCTCTTCTCCACACTAAACCCCCCCAGTTCCCTCAGCCGCTCCCCATCAGACCTGTGCTCCAGACCCTGCACCAGCTCCGTTGCCCTTCTCTGGACATGCTCGAGTCATTCAAGGGCCTTTTTGGGGTGAGGGGCCCAAAACTGAACCCACTCATCGAGGGGCGGCCTCACCAGTGCCGAGCCCAGGGGTCAGACCCCTCCCCTGTCCCTGCTGCCCACTACTGCTGGCACAAAATGTTTGCATGGAGCTTTGTCCACGACCCCTGTCAGCCTGGTGCTCACCAGGAGGGTTTGAAACATCCCCGGCAACTCACCTTGCACAAAGATCTGCTCCCGGAGCTCCGGCAAGAGGCGGCTGGGGGGGAGGCTCAGGTAGACGGCCACCAGCCAAAGCACGTGGGCTCGCAGCAAGTACCAGACCTTCGTGATTTTTTGCAGAGCCGGGTTCTGGAGCACCTCCAGCAACAGGGTGAGACCCTCTTCAATCTGCAGAGGGAGACAAAAAAGCGTCACAGTTCTTGGTCTGGGGTGTCACCATGCCCAAGGTCTCTAGTGAGAGGTGTTGAGCTAGCCAGACGGAGCTGCTGCCGTCTCCTCTTGCCCGCTGACACTTTTGAGGCAGAAAAGAGCTTTTTGGAGCCCTACCCCATGGTTGACACAGCACAGCTGGCTGCGGAGCAGGAGGCAGGTTTGCTGCAGCAGCAGGTAGGAATCATCGCCGCTGTCGCCTTTCTGCAGGCAGGACTCTGTCTCCTCCAGGAAAAGCTGGAAACCAACGTGCCGGCATGAGGGCTGCGGCCTCAGGGACCAGCCGAGCTCGCCCCCACGGCCCCTTCCCTCCCTGCCAGACCTACCTGGGCGTAGCTGGGACACTCCAGCTGGAAGAGCAGCTTGGTGACCTGGCACAGGGCGCTGGCCGTGCCCAGGCTGTCCCCGAGCGCGCCACACAGGGCTCTGGCTAGCAGGTAGCTCTCCAGGGCTTGCAAGGGCTGGTGGCAAGAAAACCCCCGTGGTAACGCTCAGAGACCACCTCAGAGGGACTCTGCATGCCCCAGGGAGGCTGCTAGCCCACTGGCCACCTCCCCAGCAGCGTTACCTTGGCCATCAGCTTGTAGAGAGTTGCCAGGAGGTGCAGGGAGGTTACGGTCTGCTCGGGGCTGCGCACGGCCGGGACGCCCGGCGGCGTCAGGAGCTGTTTCCACAAAGCGAAGGCGTCGTCCAGGCTTTGGCACAGAGCTGAGGGCACATCACGGGTCTGAGACACCCTGATCCAAAACCGGGCGCTCCCAGAAAGCCTCTGCACCGGGGACCCGAGCCCGCCCGTGTCCTCACCGCGCTCCGTTGCCAGGTTGAAGGAGATGCCGCTGTACAGGAACCCGTCCTCCAGCTGCCTGCCTTCGTAGTTGAGGTCGTTGGGCTCAAAGTCTTCCAGGTTCTTCAGCCCCTGAGCTTTGACTCTCTGCTCCCTCTCTATGCTCTGCAGCGGGGGAGAAGGCAGCGGTGACGCACGTCAAGAGCCACCACAGGGTTTTCAGCAGGGTCTGGGTGGCTTCTGGTGGCCCTGGTGCAGAGCTGAGCAGTGCCAGCAAGGCCGAGGACACCCCGACACATGCACGGAGCCCCACAGTGTTTCCGTTTCCCGTTTCGGCACCCCACAGCCCCGCTCTGCCACCCCCACCCACCTCCTCCAGCTTGGACTCCAGGGTGCAGATGTAGAGCCAGAGCAGAGCCTGCGCCCGGTCATCGAGGAGCCGGTCGTGGTTCTGGGCGCTGCTGGGCACCAATTCCAGCAGCCGCAAGGCTTCACGGACCGAGTCCAGGGAGGAGCTGCGGGGAGAGGGATTAGAAACAGCCTTCAACCCCCAAAACCCCTGGAGCATTTTAAAGGGGAGGGATGGATACACCCCAGGACCCCAAACAGAGCAAAGAGCCGGAGCAGCAACACTCCAGGATCCTTCAAACTCCTCCTGCGGACCCTCAAATGCTCCTCGGGGGCTTTCAGGGACACGGGGGGGGTGACTTGGGTGCGCTGGGGTGCACCCACCAGTCCGTCTGCTGGGCGTAGCTGTGGTAGCACAAGACCTGGGCCAGCTCCGTCAAGCCGACGGCTCGCTCGTGCAGGCGGCCGCTCTCCTCCGAGCAAATGGCCAGCAGGTCGCAGAGGACGTTGTAGCGTTCCTGCCCCGTGTCGGCTCGCAGAGTTTTGTAGGCTTTCAGCTCCGCAAAGAGGACGGTCACCAAGGTCTCCGTGTCCAGGCTGTGCCCCTCCAGCCCTTCCTTCAGGGTCCTGGGGGAAAGGGGAGGCGTAGGGGGGCTCAGAGGAGGGGTGTGGGGAGCCGGGCACATCTCGCAAGGAGAAACACCCTCATTTTGGCAGCTGGGGAACCGCAGCGCTCACGATGTCTCACACACACACACCGGGGAGCCCTCCAGGTCTTACCGTAACCGCAACTCCTCGGCCCCCTGTTTCGCAGCATCCATTTTAACTCGGACCCAGAGGGAAACAGGCTCTGCCAGCAGCTCCCCGACGCGGCCCCGCAGCGCCACCAGCCACCTCACCACCCACGCCAGGGCTCTCTCCAGCCGCCCCAGCTTGCGGGAGCTTTCCACCTGCAGCCGGAAGCATTTGTGCAGCTGCGGGGAAAAGCAGAAAAGAATCAGCCTCAGCGTCCCGTGCGAGCAAACGCTCTGTCTCCTGCGTCCCGCAGCCCCCTTCCCCGCCCGGGCCAAGGGGAGACCTTGGAGCAGGGAGCTGGGGCTGTTCCGGGATAGGAAGAGATAGGCCAAGAGGGAATGGCCTCAAGCTGCGCCAGGGCAGGGTCAGACTGGCTCTTAGGAAGGATTTCTTTGCAGAAGGGGCTGTTGGGCGTTGGAATGGGCTGCCCAGGGCAGGGGGGGAGTCCCCATCCCTGGAGGGGTTGAAGAGTCGGGTTGAGCCAGCGCTGAGGGATCTGGTGGAGTTGGGAACGGTCAAGGGGAGGTTCATGGTGGGGCTGGAGGAGCTTCAAGGGCTTTTCCAACCGAGGTGATTCTGGGAGCAAAAGCTGGTCCCAGCCTCAAATTTCCTCGCCTGGCACCAGGAGAAGACCCTTCAGTTCAGCCCCGTCTGTGCCAGAAGCCCGAGACAAACGCTCACCCTCTCCGGGAGGATCTCGGGACACGCGTAGGCATCGGCTGCCTGCAGGCTCTGGCAGAAGAGCTCGCAGACGGAGCTGGCCTCCTGGTGAAGGTTCTGGTTGTAGAAGATGTAGGCCAGCTTGAACGTGCACGACGCTGCAGAAGCGAAACCCGAAGAGTAAAGATGCGATGGAGAGAGAACAACCCCCCTTTTCTCCTTGTCCCCAGACTCACCCTCCACCCCAGCCCCACCAGCGCGGCAGTGACCCCTCTCGCTCCCCAGCTACACAGACCCCGAGCGTTCGAGCCGAGGAGCCGGGTTTGGTGCCACCCGCCGCAGCACTGACCGGTGATGTCGAGGTACTTGGCTCGTTCGCCCTCGGGGAGCCCCTCCAGCGCCTGCAGCATCCACCCCACGCTCCTCCTGCAGCTCCTCGTCAGCCGCTCCAGACCCGGCCAGCCCGCTGCCAGCTGCGGGGAGAGGGAGAAAGCCACTGGCAAGAGGCTGCTGGGGACACACAGCCCCCCCCAGAACCCTCCAACCCCTCCTTCCAACCCCCCCAAGGTGCCGCCTCCGAAGGGACAAGCTGTTACTAACTCATACTGATTTGTTATTAATTTGAGTTGATGACTTTTGGTGATTTTGATAATGATTAGGACTAATCAATGAACTGGAATCTCACAGAAATATCAGTTTTTATAAAAGATAACGGTGTAGTATTTTAAGCAGTCATAGAAATATTGTTTAATTAGTTTAAATTAACCATACCACCAGTTACGCTGCTAGACGAGGTACCATCGTTAGACTGTTCGGTAACGATTTATTGCCCTGTAGACCAGGTGTTTTCAAAATTGTATTGTGAAAGGGCCTCGAAACATGTTAAAATTGCAACGTGAGCCAAAAATCCTTGAGTCGAGGGCATTGGAAGGTCTTTCTTTCAGGCGAGTAGTCTGTGATGGTCGCAAAAGCAGCCCCCTGACTCATTTCAGGACTCGGGTGCGTGTGAGTGGAAAGGGGTGGGAATATGCAAATGAGTTACAGGAATTAGCATGTTTATGTACTTGATTAATGCGTATGACTGTACCCTATACAATCAGCACGCTACACAAGTCAGGTGTGCGTTGGTGAGACAACTGCCCTGCGCACGCGGCCGTTAATAAAGGAGTGTCTGCTTATCTACATCCCATCGGTGTCGGTAAGTTCTTTTATCCCGTTTTGGTGACAAAGCCACCCAGCACCACGAGGGTCTCGTCCACCCCCAGCACCAGGGAGCGTCCCCTGGGCCGCCGGTACCTGGGAGCACTGGAAGGCGTCGTAGGCTGCGCTGGCAAAGAGCTGGAGGCTGCGGTAGAGCAGCTGCTTCACCGCCAGCTTCTGTTTGATACCGTCAGAGGGAACCTGCGGAGGAGAAAAAGCGGCGTTGTTGGGCCTGAGCAGCACCAGGCGCTGCTGCTCAGGATGGGGACGCCGCAAGGGGACACTCTGCTGAGGGATTAAGGGGAGCACTGAGCCCGCAGCGGGGTGACAAACCCTCCAGCTGCTCACAGAGGCTCTGAGCGACCGCGGTCCCCGTGCTGCCAGCCCCAGCCTCACCCTCTGCAGCAGCCGGCGGAGGACACGGCAGTGCCCCTCGGTGAAGGCGCAGAGACCCAGCACGTCCTCCTGGCCGAAAGGCTGCTGCCTGCTCCTCTTCACGTACTCGCCGAGGGAACAAACGAGGAACTGGCAGCTCTCAGCCAACACCCTGAGGAACCGCTCGGACACCTCCGCCGCCGCGCCCAGAGCCGCCGCCGCCTGCGAGAAGGGCGGCCCCGTGGGGCAAGTGCTCTCGGCCAGCGCCTGGCTCAGCTCAACTCCGGCCTCCAGGAGGGACAAGGCGTCACCGAAAGATTTTGCAGAGCTACCAGTAGCCCCCAGGAAGCCCTCGGCACCCTTGACAGCCTCTTTGGCCTCGCTGTACTGGCCACCCTTGCAGAAATGCCTGCACTGTTCCAGGGTGAGCTCGAAGAAGCAGAAGCGTTGCTGGAGAGCGGGTGGCTGCGTCGCTTCGTTTCGCAGAGCCGCGAGCAGGCAGTCGCCGAGCTGTCGGCCGAGGAAAGCCGAGGACGGTGCCCGCTGGGCTTCGTACAAGACGGCAGCGGCAGCCGCCTGCTGCGCCGTCTGGGAGGTGAAAAAGGGGGGCTGCAGCGGCAGCAAGGCCGCCCCGTCTTCCTCCAGCAGCAAGAGGAAGCGCAGGGCTCGCAGACGGACCGAGAGGGCAGCTCTCCCCTCCTCCTCCTGCGGCTGCTCAGGCTGGGCCAGGGCGTCCGCTGCTCTCCAGAGCACGCTGAAGCTGCTGTAGGCGATGGCCGTGAAGTCCTTGCAGGGCACCTGGCCGGGGCGGTGGGCTAGTAGCCGGGCACGGAGGAGGTCAGCCACCCTCCAGCAGGCATCGCCGCTCCCCTGGCCGGCTGTGTTCCTCAGCAGGTGGTAGAGGATCTTCTCCAGGTAGAGGGGAGCAGGCTGCGGCACGGCGCTCAGGTAGCCCTGGCACGCTGTCTCGGCTACGGCCACCAGGCTGGTGACCTGGGCCGGGCAGCCCCCGGGCTTGGCCATCTGCTCGACGCAAATCCGCAGGACTCGGTCACAGACCTGGCTCTTCCGCAGGCGGGAGGCCTGGCTGCTGTCGGAGGCATCTTCCAGGGAGCACGAGAGGCGTTCCTGGGGAGGGGAGGGTGTCAGGGCGCTCCGGGGGAGGGATCCCCCCCCCAGCAGAGCCCCCCCCGGTCCCCGGCTCACCCCCAGCTCGGCCAGCAGCTCCTCTGTGCCCTCCCAGCTCTGCATCGCGGCAGCGAAATCAGCTCCTCAGAGGAGCTTCAGGTGTGACACCAGGCTGGCGACTGGGGCAGGAAGGGAAAGGTGTGAGACCCCCCCACAGCTCGCAGGAAACTCCCAAACTCCCAGAGTCACTCACTTCCCAGGCCTCCCCTCAATGCTCACACCCCCCCCCCCGCCATTCTCCAGCTCCCTGGGAATGCCCAGCCCCACTCTCCAGTACACCCAGGACCCAAAGATCCACTCCCCAACCCCAAAATGGACCAGAGCCCCACCCAGTTCCCACTCCCTGATCTCCTCAGGACTCACAGCCCCCCCCAGCCCCATTCCCCGATCTCCTCAGAGCCCACAGCCCCCCCAACCCCACTCCCCGATCCCCTCAGAGCCCACAGCCCCCCCAATCCCACTCCCCGATCTCCTCAGAGCCCACAGCCCCCCCAATCCCACTCCCCGATCCCCTCAGAGCCCACAGCCCCCCCAACCCCACTCCCCGATCCCCTCAGAGCCCACAGCCCCCCCAATCCCACTCCCCGATCCCCTCAGAGCCCACAGCCCCCCCCCCACTCACCCTCACGCTGCTCCGCGGCCACCGCCTGGGGGCGGTTCCCGCCCTTTTCAAATATCCGCCGCAGCCAATCAGCGCGCGGCTCCACCGGCCGCCCGCGCGGGGCAGGCCGGGAGTTGTAGTCCCGGCTCGGGGTGCGCATGCGCACGGCGCCTCCCGCCAAGCGGGGCCGAGCGGGGACCGCCGTGTCATGGCGGCGGGTGTGCGGAGACCCGGGGGGCTGTGCAGGACCCTCGGGGTGGGGGGGGGGGGGGGGGGGGAGGGCTGTGCAGGCCGCCGCTGTGCTGCTCTGGCCGGGACACAGTTATTTTTCTCGGCAGCAGCCTTGGGTTCGGCAGCAAAACAGCCGGTGTGTGATACCGCCGCGGTGTTTTGGCGGCTGCTGAGAGGCCTCAAGGTCGCCTCCGGTTCCCACACGGCTCCTACGCTGGGCGGGACCCCCCCGCCATGGGTGCGGGTGTGGAGACCCCCGTGCAATGGGGACTGGTGTGCAGGGACCCCCCCGCCATGGGTGCGGGTGTGGAGACCCCCGTGCAACGGGGACTGAGGTTATTACAGAAGAACATTAATTGCATTAAGTGTGGTTTTCTCGCACGAGCAGCTCAGCGCCAGCAGCGGCAGGAGCGGACTGAGCCTCCCCACCCCCACAGGGAAGAATTTCTGCCTTAGATCAGAAAATAAAGTAGAGCTGGAAATAGCTGGAGGAATCGCAGACGGTTTGGGTTGGAAAGGACCTTAAAGCCCATCCAGTGCCACCCCCCTGCCCCGGGCAGGGCCACCTTCCACTAGCCCAGGTTGCCCAAAGCCCCGTCCAACCTTGAACCCTTCCAGGGAGGGGGCAGCCACAGCTTCTCTGGGCAACCTGTGCCAGGGCCTCACCCCCCTCACAGGGAAGAATTTCTGCCTTAGATCTGACCTAAATCCCCCCTCTGTCAGTTTAAAACCATCACCCCTCATCCTGTCCCTACCCCCCTGATAACGAGTCCCTCCCCCCTTTCCTGTAGCCCCTTTCAGCCCTGGGAGGCCGCTCTAAGGTCTCCCCGGAGCCTTCTCTTCTCCAGCTGAACCCCCCAACTCTCTCAGCCTGTCCTCACAGGGGGGTGCTCCAGCCCCCCCGAGCATCTTCGTGGCCTCCTCTGGCCCCACTTGAGCTGGGGGACCCCCTCTGGGGGCCCAGAGCTGGACCCAGCACTGCAGGGGGGTCTCCCCAGAGCGGAGCAGAGGGGGAGAATCCCCCCCCTCGCCCTGCTGCCCACACTGCTCTGGGTGCAGCCCAGCACACGGGTGGCTTTCTGGGCTGTGAGCACACGTTGCTGGCTCACAGGCAGTTTTCCACCCCCCAACCCCCCCAAGTCCTTCTCCTTGGGGCTGCTCTCCATCCCCTCCTCGCCCAGCCTGGATTTGTGCTGGGGGTTGCCCCGACCCACGTGCAGTTCCTTGCCCTTGACCTCGCTGAACCCCAGGAGGTTTGCCCGTCCCACCCCTCCAGCCCCATGTCCAGGTCCCTCGGGATGGGTCCCTCCCCTCCGGCGTGTCACCGCACCACGGGGTCGGCGGGGAACGTGCTGAGGGTGCACCCAGATGAGGGGGTGCACCGGGGTGGGGATGGCCGGGGGATGTGGGGGTGACACTGGGGTCCCCATCCCTGTGCCACCATCTGGCCCTCCCACGGTGACGAGCTCCAGGCCACTGGTGGGGACCCTCCTTGTCACCTTCCCCCCCCCCCCCCCCCGGTTCCAGCTGCCACCAGGGACAGCTCCCCCCCACGCACCCCCCTCAGGGGACACGCTGGGGACACCGCCTGCCCTGGGGCTGTTTGGGGTCCCCCCCGCCCAAGCGGGGCGCAGGCAGCCCCCAGCCCTGTCCCCAGCCCTGTCCCGGTGCTGCCATCGCCTGGCCAGCGACCAGGAGGCCACAGCTCCCTCCAGTGAGGGCCAGCGGGGCCTGGGGACCCCCAGGAAGGGTGGCAGGGGTGGGGGCTCACCCCCCCAGGGCCCGCAGCACCCCAGAGACCCTACAACAAGGTGCAGCATCAACTGTTTTATTACCGGTGCGGTGTCCGTGGGTGCGTCCCCATCCTGCTCCCCCCCACGGGTCAGGGTCCTGGGTACCCCCGGGGGTGGTTGGGGGGATGTGGGTGTAGGATCCCACCTCCCCAGGGTGCCCCCTACCTCCTCTGGGCCATCCCCCCCCCAGTCTCACCCCCCCCCCCACCGTGTCCCCAACCTCCCGAGAAACACCCCTGTCCCCAAATGTCCCCCCACCCCACTCCCAGGGTCCCTCCCTGACCCCAGCGTTCCCCCCCCCCCCCCAGCCCCAACACCCCCCCCCTCACCACAGCAGGTGCCTGGGGAGACACTGGGAAGAGCCAGAGCTGTCACCTTGGGGTCCCCCTGGCCCTTGTCCCCCCTAAAGTCTTGCACCACACTCTCCTCCTGGGGGGTGTCCCCACAGTCAGGGCAGGTGGGGGCCCCCCCTCCTCCCCAGGGAACCCCCAACCTGTCCAGGGTCCCCCAACCCCCCTGACCTGCAGGGTCACGTCATCCCCCCTCCCAGTTCCAACTCCCAGGGTGTCCCCCATCTCCCCAGGTAGATTTGGGGTCCCCTGACCCCAAACTGTCCCCCCACCCCACTCCCAGGGGCCCTCCCTGCCCCCACGATCACCCCCATCTTGATGCCCCCCCAACCCTGGGGCCACCCCACCCGAGTTGAAACAAGGGTGCTTGTGCAACGGCGAGCAGGCGTGGAAGGGTGCTTGTGCAACAGGGAGTGAGTGTGCAAGGGTGCCCGTGCAATGGGGAGCAGGTGTGCAAGGGCACCAGGGAGCAGGCATGCAAGGGCACCCGTGCAACAGGGAGCGGGCGTGCAAAGGCACTTGTGCAACAGCAAGCGGGTGTGCAAGGGCACCCGTGCAATGGGGAGCAGGTGTGCAAGGGCACCGGGGAGCAGGCGTGCAAGGGCACCTGTGCAACGGGGAGCGGGCGTGCAAGGGTGCCTGTGCAACAGCGAGCGGGCATGCAAAGGCACTTGTGCAACAGCAAGTGGGTGTGCAAGGGCACCCGTGCAATGGGGAGCAGGTGTGCAAGGGCACCAGGGAGCAGGCATGCGAGGGTGCCCGTGCAACGGGGAGCAGGTGTGCAAGGATGCCTGTGTGACAGGGAGCAGGTGTGCAAGGGCGCCCGTGCAACGGGGAGCGGGCGTGCAACGAGGCCGCGGATCAGCGTGCTACGAGGTGCTGGGCCACGGCTCTGTGCAGAGCGGGCCGGCCACGTGTTGGTGCAACAGAAACCCCAGCGCACACGCAGAAACTCCCCCACGCACCACGATTGTGCCCCACAAACGCTGGCGCGCACAGAAACCCCCGTGAGCACCAGGGATCTGATTGTGCAACAGCAACCCCGGCGCACGCAGAAACTCCCCCGCGCACCACGATTGTGCAACACAAACCCCCAGCGTGCACAGACACACCCACACACACCCCCCCGCCTCGCCGTGCACGGGGGGGGGGGGTGATTGTGCAAGCACAATTGAGGACAACGAGGTTCCAGTGGGGGGGGGCAGATTTGGAGTAAAATCCCCCCAAAAACTTTGCGGAGTGGGGCGGGGACGTGCAGAAACACCTTTTTAATTTTAAAAAAAAAAAGAAAAAGAAATAAAAAGCCGCCTTGTGTTTTTCTGCTTCCCCCCCCCTCCCACCACCACTACGATGGTTTTGGGGGTCACCAGCCACCCAGCAGGGGGGGGGGGGGACACACCACTCACCCCGTAGCAGCGCATCGGGGCGTCCCAGCGTCCCCTCGGTGGTGGCGGCGGGGGGGTGGGGGTCACGGCTCGGGCGCGGCGTCGGTGGCGTCGGCCGGCGGGGGGGGCAGGCGCAGCTCGGCGTCGTGGCGGCTGAGGGCGAAGAGGCGGCCCACGGCCACCAGCGCCAGCAGAGCCACGGCCGCGCAGCCCCCGAACATGCTCCTGGTGCCCGTTTGCCGGTCGCTGTCGTGGAGAACCAGTAAACCCAGACAAGCCAGTAAATTCAGGGGAAGGCGAAACCAGTTCATCACCCCTAAACGCTCCTTTTCCGGCACTACTTTGCGGCGGAGGAAACCCATGGCCGGGAAGTAGAGCCCGCAGGAGAGTTCGATGAGGAGGAAGGCGAGGAAGGACTCGGCGGGGCTCTCCTGGCCGGGGCTGGTGGAGAAGGTGAGCATGAAGAGGGAGAAGAAGACGAGGAGGACGGCGAGGGAGAGGAGGTGGACGGGCTGAAGGTGGTAGCGCTTGGAGACGGCCAGGCGGTAAAGCGAGGAGCCCAGCGTGCTGGCGGCCATGAAAGCGGAGAAGACGATGCCCAAGGGAGCGCCGTGAGGGTCCAGAACGGGCGTCCAGAGGAAGATGAAGATGTAGACGACGCTTTCAAACAACGCCTGGATGGTGCCGAGGAGAAGGACGCGCCGGTCGGAGAGGAGGCACTTCAACCCGTCGCCGCAGGTTTTGGAGAAAGCGCGTTTCTTCCCGTAGTTTTCATCCCAATTTTTGACGGCGAAGACCCCCGACAGCACCAGGAGGGGGATGGAGACCATAAACGGAGCCACCGGGCCCAACCCCAACCACTCGGCGAAGAAATCGGCCGCTCCCCCGGCCCCCACGGCGATGACGTTGTTCCAAAAAGCCGCTCGGGAGAAGGTGACGGCGATCCACTCGCTGGGAAAATCGTAGCGCTCCACGTGCTCGTGGACGTACCACGCCTCGAACGCGGAGAAAAGCAACGCCGTGGACAACCCCCCTAAAACCCTCCCCGCTGCCAGCACCAGATAATCCCGGGAGAGTTTGACCAAACAACAAACCGAGTAGGTCAAAGAAAAAAGAACGCAGGATTTTTTCCGACCTAATCGATCTACTAAAGAAGAAGAAACCAACCCAAAAAGGACGTTGGAGGCGAAGCCGCAGACGTAAAGGATGGCGATCTGTCCCTCCAGGAAGCGGTAGTGCTGGTACAGTTTGTAGAGGTAAGGTCCCTGCAGCCAGTCGGCGGCCAGGGCCGGCAAGTAGACGCGGTAGTAGCCGCGCTGGAAGCGGCGGAAGGCCGGGTTGGCGTGGTGGGGGGCGGCGGGGGGCCGCGAGCGGCAGGTGGCCAGTTCCAGCGCCAGGCAGGCGGCCAGGAGGAGGGCGCAGGCGGAGTAGGAGGCGAGGAACATGGCGGAGGGGAGGGCATCGGCATCGCCAGGCGCTGGGGGGGCTGCGGGGGTCCTGGGGGGGGAGGTAAGAATCGGGTCGGACAAGCCTGGGGTTTGTCCCCCGCCCGCCGCCCCAGCCCCACCCTATAGGTCCCTCCCGGCTCTGCCCCATAACCCCCCCCCCCGCAGCACCCCTCATCCCTGCCCTATACACCCCCCCCGGGGTACCCCCCCGGCCCTGCCCCATACGTCCCCACAGCACCACTCCCACAGCCCCCTGCCCCACAGGGCCCCCCCAACGGCCCCACAGACCCAGGGCCCCTCTCGGGGACCCCACGGACCCCGGCCCCACACACCCCCTCAGACACCTCCCATAGGCCCCACAGCCCCCCCACAGCCCCCTCCCCCGGCCCCATAAGGTCCCCACAGCCCCCCTGGCCCCATACGGTCCCTATAGGCCCCATAGCCCCCCCCCCGGCCCCATAAGGTCCCCACAGCCCCCCCCGGCCCCATACGGACCCCATAGACCCCACAGCGCCCCCCGGCCCTATACGGACCCCATAGGCCCCACAGCGCCCCCCAGCCCCATACGGTCCCCATAGGCCCCACAGCGCCCCCCAGCCCCATATGGTCCCCATAGGCCCCACAGCGCCCCCCGGCCCCATACGGACCCCATAGGCCCCACAGCGCCCCCCGGCCCCATACGGTCCCCATAGGCCCCACAGCGCCCCCCAGCCCCATACGGACCCCATAGGCCCCACAGCGCCCCCCGGCCCCATACGGACCCCATAGGCCCCACAGCGCCCCCCGGCCCCATACGGTCCCCATAGGCCCCACAGCGCCCCCCAGCCCCATACGGTCCCCATAGGCCCCACAGCGCCCCCCGGCCCCATACGGACCCCATAGGCCCCACAGCGCCCCCCAGCCCCATACGGACCCCATAGGCCCCACAGCCCCCCCATAAGCCCTCTCCCCGGCCCCATACGGACCCCATAGGCCCCACAGCCCCCCCACAGCCCCCCGGGTCCCCACCTGCCCCTCAGCGGGGGGGGGGGCAGCGGCCGCGCGCGCCGACGCCTCCACGCTCCCACTTCCGCTTCCACCTGGGCCCGGCCGCGGGCGCCGCCATCTTGGCCGCGTCACGTGACGCGGGCCCGCTCCCCCCACCCCGCCCTACCCCGCCGTGACCTTTCACCTCTCTGTCACCTTTCCCCCCAACCGGGGGGGGCTGTGGGGCGTCTATGGGGCGGAGGTGCCTATAGGGCCCCTCGCAGGGGGCTGTACGGTGTCTATAGGGTGTCTATGGGGCGGAGGTGCCTATAGGGCCCCTCGCAGGGGGCTGTACGGTGTCTATAGGGTGTCTATGGGGCGGAGGTGCCTATAGGGCCCCTCGCAGGGGGGCTGTACGGTGTCTATAGGGTGTCTATGGGGCGGAGGTGCCTATAGGGCCCCTCGCAGGGGGCTGTACGGTGTCTATAGGGTGTCTATGGGGCGGAGGTGCCTATAGGGCCCCTCGCAGGGGGCTGTACGGTGTCTATAGGGTGTCTATGGGGCGGAGGTGCCTATAGGGCCCCTCGCAGGGGGCTGTACGGTGTCTATAGGGTGTCTATGGGGCGGAGGTGCCTATAGGGCCCCTCGCAGGGGGCTGTACGGTGTCTATAGGGTGTCTATGGGGCGGAGGTGCCTATAGGGCCCCTCGCAGGGGGCTGTACGGTGTCTATAGGGTGTCTATGGGGCGGAGGTGCCTATAGGGCCCCTCGCAGGGGGCTGTACGGTGTCTATAGGGTGTCTATGGGGCGGAGGTGCCTATAGGGCCCCTCGCAGGGGGCTGTACGGTGTCTATAGGGTGTCTATGGGGCGGAGGTGCCTATAGGGCCCCTCGCAGGGGGCTGTACGGTGTCTATAGGGTGTCTATGGGGCGGAGGTGCCTATAGGGCCCCTCGCAGGGGGCTGTACGGTGTCTATAGGGTGTCTATGGGGCGGAGGTGCCTATAGGGCCCCTCGCAGGGGGCTGTACGGTGTCTATAGGGTGTCTATGGGGCGGAGGTGCCTATAGGGCCCCTCGCAGGGGGCTGTACGGTGTCTATAGGGTGTCTATGGGGCGGAGGTGCCTATAGGGCCCCTCGCAGGGGGCTGTACGGTGTCTATAGGGTGTCTATGGGGCGGAGGTGCCTATAGGGCCCCTCGCAGGGGGGCTGTACGGTGTCTATAGGGTGTCTATGGGGCGGAGGTGCCTATAGGGCCCCTCGCAGGGGGGCTGTACGGTGTCTATAGGGTGTCTATGGGGCGGAGGTGCCTATAGGGCCCCTCGCAGGGGGGCTGTACGGTGTCTATAGGGTGTCTATGGGGCGGAGGTGCCTATAGGGCCCCTCGCAGGGGGGCTGTACGGTGTCTATAGGGTGTCTATGGGGCGGAGGTGCCTATAGGGCCCCTCGCAGGGGGCTGTACGGTGTCTATAGGGTGTCTATGGGGCGGAGGTGCCTATAGGGCCCCTCGCAGGGGGCTGTACGGTGTCTATAGGGTGTCTATGGGGCGGAGGTGCCTATAGGGCCCCTCGCAGGGGGCTGTACGGTGTCTATAGGGTGTCTATGGGGCGGAGGTGCCTATAGGGCCCCTCGCAGGGGGCTGTACGGTGTCTATAGGGTGTCTATGGGGCGGAGGTGCCTATAGGGCCCCTCGCAGGGGGCTGTACGGTGTCTATAGGGTGTCTATGGGGCGGAGGTGCCTATAGGGCCCCTCGCAGGGGGCTGTACGGTGTCTATAGGGTGTCTATGGGGCGGAGGTGCCTATAGGGCCCCTCGCAGGGGGGCTGTACGGTGTCTATAGGGTGTCTATGGGGCGGAGGTGCCTATAGGGCCCCTCGCAGGGGGGCTGTACGGTGTCTATAGGGTGTCTATGGGGCGGAGGTGCCTATAGGGCCCCTCGCAGGGGGCTGTACGGTGTCTATAGGGTGTCTATGGGGCGGAGGTGCCTATAGGGCCCCTCGCAGGGGGGCTGTACGGTGTCTATAGGGTGTCTATGGGGCGGAGGTGCCTATAGGGCCCCTCGCAGGGGGGCTGTACGGTGTCTATAGGGTGTCTATGGGGCGGAGGTGCCTATAGGGCCCCTCGCAGGGGGCTGTACGGTGTCTATAGGGTGTCTATGGGGCGGAGGTGCCTATAGGGCCCCTCGCAGGGGGCTGTACGGTGTCTATAGGGTGTCTATGGGGCGGAGGTGCCTATAGGGCCCCTCGCAGGGGGGCTGTACGGTGTCTATAGGGTGTCTATGGGGCGGAGGTGCCTATAGGGCCCCTCGCAGGGGGCTGTACGGTGTCTATAGGGTATCTATGGGGCGGAGGTGCCTATAGGGCCCCTCGCAGGGGGCTGTACGGTGTCTATAGGGTGTCTATGGGGCGGAGGTGCCTATAGGGCCCCTCACAGGGACTCTGTGGGGTGTCTATGGGGCAGTGGTACCTATAGGCCCCTCTCTGGGGGGATTAACTGGGGGGGGGGGGTGTCACAGGGGGCAGCCCCCCCCCCCAACACGCTCCCACGTGCGGGGAAACCCACGTGTCCCACTCTGTGCCCCCCCCGCCCCCCCCAGCCCCGTGCAACAACCCCGCAGCTCCCCCCCCCCCCACAACCCCCCCCCCATTATGCAAACACCCCAATTCCTGTGCTACCCCCCCCCCCCAATGCCCCGGGGGTGGTGCAAATGCCCCAAACCCCCCCCCCCTTCTGCAAATGACCCCCCCAAGCAATTGCCCCAGTCCCTGTGCAAATGCCCCCCCCGGTGCAAATACCCCCCGTGCACCCCCCCCCTTGCACACCCCGGGGCTGGGGGGGTCCAGCCCTGCCCGTGCCTCAGTTTCCCCAATTGGGGGGGGGGGTACCCCCATACTCACGGCAGCTGCTGGGCGCCTGCCCAGGGGGTTCCCCGGGGGGGGGGGGGGGGGTCCGGGCACCCCCTCACTTGATGCGCATCCGGGGGCGGCAGCCGGGGCAGAGCGGGGGGGGGCGGGGAGGGGGGGGGCAGCAGCGGGGGAGGGGACAGCAGGGCGGGGGAGGGGAGCAGCAAGGTGGGGGGCAGCAGGGTGGGGGGTGCCAGGGTGGGGGGTGACATTGGAGGCAACGCGGGGGGGGGCAGCAGGGGGGGTGACATTGAGGGTGACAGGGTGGGGGGCAGCAGGGCGGGGGGTGGCACTGGGGGCAGCAGGGGGGGTGACACTGGCGCTGACAGGCGAGGGGACAGCAGAGGGGGCAGCAGGGGGGGGGGCAGCAGGGGGGGTGACACGGGGGGGGGCAGGCAGGACAGGCCATGGGGGGCCCCCCACGGCGGTGGGGCCGGAGGCTCGGCCAGCCCAGCCCCATGGAGGTGCCGCCCCCCCCCGCGCCCCCCCCCCCCCGCGTCCTCCCGGGGGATTTACGGCCCAAAGCCGCTCAGCGGGGGCGGGGGGGGGGTGAGGGGGGGGCAGCGCACGTGGCAGCACCCATGGGTGCGGTGGGACCGGCCCCACGCGCGACACCCACGGGGGGGGGTTGTGCTGCGCCTGGGGGGGACAGGGGGGGGGGGGACACGGGGGGGGCACAGGGGACATGGGGGGGCACAGGGGGCTTTGGGGGGCGCCGGGGGTGGCACCGGGCTCTGCCCCCCCCCTGGAGTGTGGGGGGTGTTTCCATGTGCGTGTTCACGTGTGTGTTCACATGTGTGGGGTCACGTGGGTGTTCACGTGTGCGTGTTCATGTGCATGTGTGTGTCCATGTGCGTGTTCACATGTGTGGGGTCACGTGTGTGTGTTCATGTTCGTGTGTTCACATGTGCGTGTTCACGTGTGTGTTCACATGTGTGGGGTCACGTGTGTGTTCACGTGTGTGTGTGTGGTCACATGTCTCTGTGTTCCCATGTGTGTTCCCTTGTGTGTTTATGTGTGTGTGTTCACGTGTGTGTTCTCGTGTGTGTTCACATGTGTGTTTACATGTGTGTTCATGTTCGTGTGTTCATGTGTGTGTTCACATATGTTCATGTGTGTTCCCATGTGTGTTCACATGTTTGTGTGTTCCCATGTTTGTGTGTTCCCGTGTGTGTTCACATGTGTGTTTACATGTGTGTTCATGTTCGTGTGTTCCCGTGTGTGTTCACATATGTTCATGCATGTTCCCGTGTGTGTTCACATGTGTGGGGTCACATGTGTGTTCACGTGTGCGTGTTCATGTTTATGTGTTCACGTGTGTGTTCACATGTGTGGGGTCACGTGTGTGTCCGTGTGTGTTCCTGTGTGTGTTCCCGTGTGTGTTTACATGTGTGTGTTCTCATGTGTGTTCTCATGTGTGTTCACATGTGTGTTTACATGTGTGTTCATGTTCGTGTGTTCATGTGTGTGTTCACATATGTTCATGTGTGTTCCCATGTGTGTTCACATGTTTGTGTGTTCCCATGTTTGTGTGTTCCCGTGTGTGTTCACATGTGTGGGGTCACGTGTGTGTTCACGTGTGTGTGGTCACATGTCTCTGTGTTCCCGTCTGTGTTCCCGTGTGTGTTCCCGTGTGTGTTTACATGTGTGTGTTCACATGTGTTTACATGTGTGTTCATGTTCATGTGTTCACGTGTGTGTTCACCTGTGTGGGGTCACATGTGTGTGTTCCTGTTCATGTGTTCATGTGTGGGTTCACGTCTGTGTCCATGTGTGTGTTCTCGTGTGTGTTCTCATGTGTGTTCTCGTGTGTGTTCACGTGTGTGCAGTCACATGTGTGTTCACGTGTGTGTGTTCATGTTCGTGTGTTCACATGTGTGTGTTCACATATGTTCATGTGTGTTCACGTGTGTGGTCACATGTCTCTGTGTCCCCGTGTGTGTTCCCGTGTGTGTTCCCTGCGCACACCCGTGTGTCAGCACCCGTCTCCCTGCACCCTCGTGTGCCGCGTGTGCCCGTGTCCCACCCCCGCCCCCCCGCGTGTCCCCCCGCCCCAACACACGCGTGTGCCCCCCCCCCCCCCCCCCCTCCGTGCCTCAGTTTCCCCGGGGCCGGGGGAGGAGGGGGAGGGGAGGGGAGGAAGGGGGAGGGGCGGGGGAGGGGAGAAGGGGGGGGAGGGGGGAGGCCCCGCAGCCGATGGGGTCATGGAAAAAAGTTTGGGTGGAAAATCCTCCCCCCGCCCCCCCCCGCCGCTCAATGGCGCCTTTGTTCGCCCGGGGCCCCGCGAGAGCCCCCGCCCCGCCCCCGCCTGGGTACCCCCCCCCCGGTCCTCCCCCCCCGCGGGTCCTCCCCCCCCCCGGGTCCACCCCCCCACCCCCCACCCCCGAGTCCTGTCCTCCCCCCCCCCCCAGGGCCTCAGTTTCCTCCCTGGGGCGGGGGGGGGGGGGGCGCTGGGGAGGGCTGGGGGGTGGTGTGCAAGGGCGTGCAAGGGCATCGAACCAGTGTAAAACCAGTGTAAAAGTGTAAAACCAGTGTAAAACCAGTGCAAAACCAGTATAAAACCAGTGTGAAACCAGTATAAAACCAGGGTAAAACCAGTGCAAAACCAGTGTAAAAGTGTAAAACCAGTGTAAAACCAGTGTAAAAGTGTAAAACCAGTGCAGAAACAGTGCAAAACCAGTATAAAACCAGTGTAAAACCAGTATAAAACCAGTGCAGAAACAGTGTAAAACCAGTATAAAACCAGTACAAAACCAGTATAAAACCAGTGTAAAACCAGTGCAAAACCAGTGTAAAACCAGTATAAAACCAGTATAAAACCAGTGTAAAAGTGTAAAAACCAGTATAAAACCAGTGCAGAAACAGTGCAGAAACAGTGTAAAACCAGTATAAAACCAGTGTAAAACCAGTGTAAAACCAGTGTAAAACCAGTGCAAAACCAGTGTAAAAGTGTATAACCAGTGTAAAACCAGTGCAAAACCAGTATAAACCAGTGTAAACCAGTGCAGAAATAGTATAAAACCAGTGTAAAACCAGTATAAAAACCAGTGTAAAAGTGTAAAACCAGTGTAAAACAGTGTAAAACCAGTACAAAACCAGTGCAAAACCAGTACAAAACCAGTGCAAAACCAGTGCAAACCAGTATAAAACCAGTATAAAACCAGTGTAAAACCAGTGCAGAAATAGTA